>NW_007246020.1:410019-460935 GCF_000164805.1 Carlito syrichta
CATCCATCAATCCATCCATTCACCCATCCATCCATTCATCTACCCACCTACCCAACCCTCTATCTACCCATGCACCCACTCACCCATAGGCCAAGACAACCCTCTATCCATCTATCCACCCACCCATCCAACTATTCATCCACCTACTCATCCATCCAATATAGATCAACTTATTGAGTGCCTACTATGTGCCAGCACTGGACTCTAACAGTAAACAAATTCACCATAAGACTTGTCTTCATGAAGCTTTGTGGGGAAGATAAACATGAAGTAAAACAAAAAACCACTAAAACAAATACGTAAAGGTAAGTTGTGATCAGTATTCCAGAGGAAAAGCATATAGTGTGATGGCAGATTATTAAAGGGGCACCTGGTAGATTTGGAGGATTGAGATTTAAGTGGAGACTTTGTAGGGGTGAGGCGGAAGGAGAGGAAGGAGAGTGGGTATTCCAGCTCCAAGTATGGGGGCCTCTGAAGTCAGTGCCACTGGAATGTGGTGGAGGAAAGGGAGATGGAAGCAGAGGGGGCTACATAGGGCTTAGAAACTAGCTCTTTCTGAAAATAAATGTATTTTCTAAGGCCACGGCATCAAGATAGGACAGTTTTCCAGGAATGCAGGTTTCCTCCACACACTCAGATTCTTTTCTGGAATTTTCATTTGGGCAACCTGTCTGAGGGGAGAGTAACACAGGATAAAGACAGCAAGCAGGACCCATACCCTGGAACATTTGATAGCCCTGGCGACTGTTCCCAACCCCCAAGCAGGATTTCAGAGGACAAACCATCAGGTTTAGCAGGGCAGCCCCAGAGGCTCCCTCGCCCAGAGGCTCCCTCCCTCCAAAGTCATCTAGTCCAATCATCATCACCTCCACCCCACTCCCATTTCATGAGAGGATGACAGGGATGCCCATAGACCAGGTCCAATGGTCCCGCAATGGCCTGGTCCCCACCAAACCCCGTAAGTTTGGGTTACTGAGGCAGGGGCCACCCATGCTCCCTGCTGGTTCCTAACCCTCACTGGCCAGTACCTTCCCCGGGGGTCACTGTGTAGAGAGAGCTGAGTGAGAATTCCTGCAGAGTGGATTCCTGCCAGGAGGGAGTCATAGGGAGGACCAAGAAACCAAGAGTCACCCACTCAGGGACAGGGAGCCAGAGCCCAGGGCCATGCTGCCTGTGACTTTGAGGAAGGACACCAGTTCATGAGAGAAGCACTTGGGACACTTAGGAAACAAATAAGGGGTTCCTGAGTGTGAAACGCAGGCAGGAAACACTTGTTCCAAGAACAAGGCCACCTACCCACTCCACCCCCTCCTTCCGCCCTCCACACGTGCAGACAGTGAGAGGCATCTCTCTGGCATCTGCACTCGTTTTCCAAGCTGACGAGATTTCCAGTTGCCCGTGGCCAAGCATGGAAGAGGGAAACGTCACTTCCTGGGAACGTTCTCAGGAGCTGACTTATCACCTCCACCCCTGAAGCCCCTAGTACCAGCTCAGCCAAGGTTCCTGGCTATTCCCAGAGGGACTCCCAGACTCTGCCCATCTGCATGCCTACCAGGGAAGGCTCAGAGTTGCTCTGGGGTTTACAGCATGATCCATGGAGAACAGCATGTGCTGTGGGGAGAAAACACCAGGCTGAGAACCAACAAGCCCTGTGTCTAACCCAGCACAACCATCAAAATGTTCAAGTATTCGAAAACATAGAAAAGCATTGTTATCTAATGCAATGAAAAATGTATTATGCCTTCAATGCCATAAATGCAAAAAAGTATAAATTAAACATTCATATAATGAAAAGTAGCGTGCAAAACTGTGAAGAGTAAGAATTCAGCTACGAAAATACATAGTCAAAAATCTATACCTAAGTAAAATTTGGAGCAATTATCATCTTCTTCTAAAGTACTTTTTGAACATTTCAACTTTTCTTCGAGGAGCACATGTTACTATTAGATGTGGCCACATCCTTTTTCAGAAATTCTGAAATCCAAAAAACTCCAGGAACTCAAAGGTCTTTTTCTTAAATGCGGTACCTTCTGGTGGTAAAACTTAATCTGAACTGACATAATCTATTGTCCTTATTTTTCTTAGTGTGAATGTTTCTGTTTTGCTGCAGAAGCATCAGTGTGTTTGCTCATAGGGTGCTGTTCCCAAAGTCACCGAGGCCATGCCGGGATATGCACTCGATGATGCTCCTGAAATCTACAGACTTCTGAATTCGCCAACACAAATGACCCCAGGGGATTCAGTTATTAAGGGGACCGCATATCCAGTGACAGCAAAAATAGGCCAAGTTTCTAGGCTCAATCTCACGTCCTCTAGGACTTACGATGTGCCCCAACAGAAGCCATGCCCCTCTGGGGCCTCAATTTCCAGATCTGCGCCATGAAGGATGAAGATTTTTGCATCTCTCCTGGGTCTGCCACTCCATGGGATCATGACTCGCAGTGCCTCTACTATGGAATGCAGAGGCCCTAAAGGGGACCCCAGCTCTTCAGCCCACCTCCTTCATCCTTGCCTGGTCAGAGAGAGTAGCCCCAGGCCTATGAAAGAAGAGAGAGGATTCTGGATATCTGGTGGTAGCAGAATGGTACGTGCCCATGCCCCCTAAGACAGCACCTGCTCTTGACCCCACCCTGACTTGTAGGGCCTGACAAGTGAGCTGTCACCATGCCCGCAAGTCAGCAAAGGGCTCACAGCTTCTCCAGAATGTGCTCCTGCCAGGACTTCCTGGTAAAGGGTGTTCCCTCCAAGGGGCCCCTCTCTGTAAGAAAAGCCCAAGGAGTAAGGTCCCAATGGTGAGATTTCAAGGACTTGAATAACAGAGGGACAGATGGGAGGGGCTTTCTTCTATGTCCCACAACTCACCGCACTAGGACACCACCTTCAGACAGCCGGGGGAGCAGGGAACGCTTGGTGGGGGGTCAGAGACCACGTCCTGAGCCAGGGGTCCTGTTCCCCAACCACACCACCGCCACCACAGCTTGGTGATTTTTAATTTTCTTCTAATTTTAGGATTGTAGCCGTGTTCTAAGAACCCCTCTAAGTGTTTTAGGGAGATGGTAATGGTCCTACACTAAAATAATTCAACCAACACTATAATTTTAGTGCCACCATCAAAATGAAATAATGGCTGTTTACTATGTTACACCTTTCAAATGACCTTCATTTGAATACAAATTGTGGCTTGAAATTCTAAAAGCTCCTCGGTTCCAGAAGGCTGCAAAACAAAGGAACCCAGCGAGGGCTGCTCTTCAGAGCCTCCTCCCCACAAGCGCACAGTTTAAATGGATCTCTCTCTCTGGAGCTGCTGGAGACCCATTTAGCGCCTTGATGCAGAATTGAATGGCCTTGACCAGGCAAAAAACGGGCCCAGGAGCTGGAGGAGGCGGCGACTGCCTGCAGAGCAGGTGAGGGCAGCATCACCTGGGAAGCCCGACTGTGCTGGAGACCCTGGGACATGGAAAGTTCAGGGAAAGTCCTCCGAGGAAATGAGGCTGCCCTGTCACATCCACCCGCTATGTCTCACCCTCTTCTTCCAGCAGCTTCCTAGCTCGCTCCTCACTTTCATCCCCACACTGCCCTGTGTGGTCCCTCCTCTGGCCACACCAATGCCTCACTGGGAGTCCTGAACCCCACCCAAGCTTTGTCCCCTCTGTGCCCTTGCTCAGATACCCTCTCTGCCAGGTGCCAGAGGGAATGAGCTCCCGGGTCAGTGCCTGCTGGGTCACAAAGCATCCGTTCCACCAACATCTAGTGACAGGGCAGAGATGGAGAGGGGTGAGAGGGCTGCGGGGGAAAGGGCATGTCCTTCTATGCCTTTCCAAACCGTTCAGAGTGTGGATTAGTTTTGCATCCCAAATGCCCAACCTTCAATTAATGTTTACTGACTTGAGATCTCCTCTTTAGAAGCTTCCTAGACTCACTAGTAAAGTCTGTCCTGTCTAAACCATACTGTAATGATCACTGGCTTTTGTTTACTGCCCAAATGAAAACTTTTTAAGGACCCAGGCTCAGCAATTTGTAGGTACACAGTTTAGGATTAGCACTTAATCTCTCTGAACCTTAGCTTCCCCATCCATAAACAGTAATAATATCATCTAGCCAGTAGACTGTTGTGAAGAGTAATTACATGATATGCATAAAAAAGCCTAACCCAGTGCTTGGCACTGATCTAACCCAATTGGCACTGAGTCAATATAAATATGTAGAATGAGCCGTAACTATTGTGGTGTTATGCATTTGCTGATTCCACTCTGCCTGCCGGGCTTGTTCTCCAACCTTCTCTGTAGGCTACAAGTTCCAGCGACAAGGCCCAACCATGTTACCTTCTCTCCCATCCAGCACCCCTGCTCCTGAGTTGTGCCTGCATTGGCTCTGGAATATTCTCTTCTTTCCTCTCTGCCTACACATGGGCCATCCATCCTTCAGGCAGAGTTTGACTCCTGCCTCCCAGAAAGCCTTCCTGGACTGCCCTGGCCTGTGCTCGTCTCCTCCTGGGCAGCCCACTCACCTGCTATCCATCACAGATGTTCCACCTGTCCCAGGAGCCTAACTTTCAGTGGCTCTGTGCTTGCTCGAAGGTAGCTTCCTTCAGAAGGAGTCCTTGTCTTCCAGGTCAACTGAACTCTGTACTTGCCAGCACTCCCAAAGGCAAAGTGCAGGTGGAAACACTAATTTTTCGCCTTCTCATCAGCCGCCACACGATTCTCACCCCAGGCCCCAGTCTCCCAGGCCAGAAATGCCAGATCTCTCTCCATGGCCCCTCACACGCATGGCAGGCAGTCCTGATGGTGAGCTCTCTTCAACCCCTCATGTGTTCACGCTTCTCTGGCTATTCCTGGTCCTGACCTTGGTGGCCTCCTTCCAAGAAACCCAAGAAGGACTCCCAGCAGGCCTCTGCCTTCAGACGCTCCCTGTTTCATTTTATCCCGCAGTCAGATTGATCTTCCTAAAACCCCAACTTGATTAGGTCGAAGTCTTGCTCAGACGGCTTCACTTTAGGCATTCTGGAGCCTCACTTGAGTCCATGTTCAAGATGTTCACATCTATATCCTCACCACAGAGTGTCATTCAACGACAAAAAGGAAGGACTGACACGCACTACAGCAGGGATGCCTCTTGAAATCATGACATGAAGTGGAAGAAAACAGTTACAAAGGTCACGTATCCTGTGCCTCCATGTATATAAAATGTCTAGAATAGGCAAATCTTCAGAGACAGAAAGTAGACTGGTGGTGGCCAGGGGTTTGGGAGGAAACTGGGGGATTGGAGACGACAGCCAAGAAGTGTAGTTTCTTTCGGGGGTGATGAAAATGTTCTAAAGCTGATTGTAGTGATGGTTACACAACTCTGTGAATATCCTAAGCCCACGGAATTGTATGCTTTAGGTGGGTGAATTGTGCCGCGTGTGACTGTGTCTCAGTGAAGCTGTTTTCACTCTCCGAGCAGGCTCCACCTCCTCTCTCCTGCCACATTCCTCCCCATTCTGTACAGTTATTTGTCATTCCGTTCAACCTGTCCAAAGAATACCATCCTTCAAGGCCCAGATCCCCAAACTGCTGTAGCATTCAATCATTCATTCTTGCAGTCAACAAATGATGACTGCATCCACTGTCCCTACCGGGAATTCCAGGGCACACAGCACACAGTCCCTGCTGGCAAAGAGCCCACAGTAAAACAAACAAACAGCAAACAAACAAACAGCAAACAAACAAAAAAGCAAGCCAAAGGCCAAGGAGCGAACGGCAGTGCTAACCAGACCGCCTCACTGATTCCGAATATTTTTACTGAATTTTTCAGGGTTTTAACACTTGTTCCTCTTGAAAAGATCTGAGCCCCTCAAGGGCAGGGACAACGCACTTCACTTCTCCGTTTTCCCCCAAAGCTCTCACTGTTTGTGGTGGGTGGAGTGAGTGTGGCACTGGCTTTAGGAGGCCTGGGTTTGGCGTCCGGCTCTGCCACCAGCATTGTAACTCAGGGCAGCCTCTTCATTTCTGCCCTGCAGCATTCCCTCCTAGAAGAACAGAGACAGTGCTCCTTCCCAAGAAGAACTATGTGTCACAGGGTGATGTATTAAGAATTTAAGTAAGCAGGATCATCTGTTGAAAAATTAACTCATATCTTGTAAACTCATCAGAAATAAAAGAGAGCTATTCCCCCCTTTATCCCAGGAACATGCCAAGGTTTTTATTTACTCCAACAAATATCAAGTATTTGTTGGATGGATGAATGATTTTTTAAAATTCACCCCCACAGGGGAGAAAATCACCATCTTACATTTCGGAGCTGTAGGGAGAGGTTGTTTGGCTGCCCTGAAGGAAGAGACCTCGGCCGAGATCTCTGCGCTGCTGAGGTCTCTGAGCTGACTCCTGAGAAGGGGAGAGACAGGGGGCTGGGTCGAAAGGACAGAAGCCTCATCCTGGGGATATTGCTTTCCGTAGTCTGGAAAAGTCAAAGGTAGGTCTGGGGAGTAGAGACTTAAACTTGATCAGACACAAGGGTGGGGGGGGCTGGAGGATCTGTTGCCAAGCATGATGGCTTTGCAACCAGCCAAGGCTCATGGTGGCCCCACATGGCAGGGAATGGAGTCACCAGGGGAGCCACCCAACCCCAGTGGCCTCTGCTGGCCTCAGCAGAGCTGGGCAAGAGCATTCCTGCTGGGGCCCAGGAGCTGCCATTCACCAAGGGTCTCCCTGGACCCATTCCCAAGGCACTCACATAATCTAGAGGGGGGAACCAGGAACTCCAACCACTCATCCTGGCAGATGGGGTCTTGAACTGAATTCATTCTTTTTAATTTTATTTTTTGAGTCAGAGTCTCACTCTGTCACCCAGCCTGGAGTGCAGTGGCACACTCACAGCAACAGCAGCCTCGACCTCCTGGGCTCAGGTGATCCACCTCAGCCTTCCAAGCAGGAACTAGAGGTACATGCCACCACACCCAGCTAAATTTTTGTTTGTTTGTTTGTTTTTTATTGTAGATACGAGGTCTCGAACCCAATCCTCCCACCTCTACCTCTCAAAGTGCTGGGATTACAGGTGTGAGTGAATTCATTTTTATTTTAACAGAGAGATGTAACCTTCCCTGCACTCCCAGTGTCTTGGAATGGTTCCAACCTGACATTTAGGGGCATTCTCTGAGATGATTAATTCGTAGCTACCTCACCAGCCAAGCACAGCCACCAGGACTTGGAGGCAACCGATATTCCCTTTTATGAGACGATGACCAGAGAACTGTCAGAGACCTGAGGCAGAGGGAAAAGTGTGGCATCTCAAAAGTTCCTACTGCTTGCGGGATCCTGGTGAAGGAAGAAAAGGATCCTGGGAAATATTTCAAAACCCCGGGACAGGCTGACATAGACCAGATGATAGAATGTTCAAGAAAAAAAGGCTGGGAAGAGAAGAAGGGCAGATCCTACTAACAAGTGAATGGCCAAGATAATTGCAACTTTGAAAGTACTACCCAAATGAAACACTGGTTTCTCAAAACAATTGGCTGACAGATAACACTGGTAATCTTAGAAGATTAGGCCAGTCCCAAGGACAGTCTGTGGTTAGGGACACTTCAGCAGGGATCCTAGGGACACATCCTTTTTGGCTTCCAGGGCTTAAGCAGGTGGCTGTGACTCTCTGTGGGAGAACCTCTTCCAAAAACAAATAGGTTTAAGGTGGCACAAGGCTGTCTAAAATCACAGGAGGTAGACAGAGAAAAGAATTCCAATTTGACGTGGTTCAGAGATCACTGCCTGAGCCACGATCAAACTAATCTGCAACGTGCAGTCCCTTTTTGCGGAACTTAAGCCTTCAGAGCCCAGAGACTGTGCCCGGAAACCACAGTCTCGATGTGTCGATGACCCTCTGGGACATGCAGCTACATGAAAGGAGTCTGGCTTCCTCACGGCCTCCCTCTCAGCAGCCTCTCTGCAGGAGATCGGATGACCTCGGTTTCCCATCTCCCCAGCCTGCACCCAACTCCCAGATTCACAGAAAGCCCTCTGCTCTGGGCCAGACCGAATACCACAATCATTTACATCAATCCCTCAGCTTGTTTAAGAAAAACTGCTTGTCTACAATCACAGGCCACCATGCTGTGTGCCACCCCATTCAGAGTTTATTTTACATTAAATCTCTATGCCAGGGACCCTTCCGTCGGTCTGCATAAAGCAGAGTTATTGGTCCAAGTGTTTTTAAAAATAGACGCAACTCCAGACCCTGAGAAACTGAAGGGATATTATGGGAATACACAACTGCATTGTTTTGTTACCATATGAAAAATTGGATTCTGAGTCGGATATTCCCGTCCTTCCCCCCGGGCACCTCCCTCTCCTTGTTCCTTACCTGAGTCGCCATTGCATCTCTGGGTACCGAGAACAATATATTACAAACCAGAACAACCCAGACCAGGTTCCACATGCTGTGTGGGTCCAATAAGCCCCAGCTTCTGTCTGGCTTCAGACAGAAGGCCATTCCAAGTCAAATGTTAAACAACGAGACCCCACCAAAAACACCAACCGCTGCTTCAAGCTGGATTTGAGAATCACATTTCCAAAGCTGGTCACAAAAACTGGTCCTGACAGGAAGTTCTTTTGGGCACTGAGATTTAGAGATAGGCATGAAAGCTCCCTCCTTGGCCATAGGAAGATGGGGCAGGGGGCAGCACCGGCTCGGCCCTCCCGCCAGCCAATGTAGAAGTGAGAGGAAGGGATAGCACCTCATATGCTCTCTGGGCCACAGGAACAGCCACAGGGCCAAGGCTGCCACAGGCCAGAAGGCTGAGTGCTTTACAGCACAGTAACCTGATGGGCGCTCATCGTCTGGCAGATGAGGAAATCCAAGTGGTTCAGAAACATCCCCAATGTCAAGAACAAATTAGGATATGGTCCCGTAATCCGACTTTTGGATATTTCCCCAAAATAATCGAAATCTGAATCTCAAAGAGATATGCTCACTCTCATGTGCATGGCAGCACTACTCATGACCATTAAAATGTGGAAACAGCCTAAATGTCCACTGATGAATGAATGGACACAGGGAGAGTGACATATACATCCAGCCCAACGTGACTCGGCCTTCAGAAGGAAGGAAATCCTGCAATCTGTGACCGCATGGATGAAGCTTGAGGGCATTACGCTACGTGAAACAAGCCAGTCACAGAAGGACAAGTACTGCATGATTCCACTTATATGAAGGATCTAAAATAGTCAAACTCACGGAAGCAAAGAACAGAATGGTGGTTGCCAGGGGCTGGGGGAGAAGGAACAGAGAGTTGCTGTTCAATGTGTATAAAATTTCAATCATGCAAGATGCATTCGTTCCAAGATCTGCTATACAACGTTGCGCCTATAGATAACAATACTGGGTTGTACACTTGAAAATCTGTTCAGAGGACAGAGCTCATGTTCAGCATTCTTACCAAAATAATAATAGTAGTAACAAAACAAATTAGATTCAGCTGTGTTTGGATACAGGAAATCAAGTCTGCCCCCCAATGCAACCCCCACCCAGAAGCACCAACTGAATTCACCCTTGACCCTTTAATCAGCATTTCCCTGGCCAACTGCCAGCCCCCAAGAGACAAGATTTCCCTCTTGCCCTCAACAGCATTCTCCTAGGATGTAAGGTCAGGGAAGGGACCATGTTGCCCAGTCAGCCACCCTGATGTCAGAGAGAGCAGTGTGGCACACCGCAGACATTCGCAGAAGGGGCTGGAATAAATAAAGGTTAACTGTAGATTTGAGCATGCCAAAGTGCTTACTACCCACACATCCTTTCTCCAAATGCAAAAAAAAGTAAAAATTCAAACACGTGTCAAATGTCAAATCAATGTGAATTTACTCAAAGGCATGAGTGAATATCTTAACTGAGCTTCCTTGTCTTCATTGAAGACAAACAGCCAGGTGTGTCACTGAGAGCACACAAGGGACTTTCCTTAAGTTGCTTATTCTTCTTCCCTGTGACTAACTCAGACACCATGAAAGCCAAGTTCCCTCACACTGGGGTAACAGGATGGTTACCCCTTTCTCCACACAAGAACCTACCTGTCTTCCTTAGCATACCTCCTCATTGCTGATGCTCCTTGCTGGGAGGAAGACAAGAGGCCAAAGACACCTCTGCCCAAGTTCTCCTTCTGGAGCCTTCCATGCCTACCTCCTGCCCTTCCCCCTCCAACAAGGCCAAGTTGCAAAGGCCTGTCTGGGCTGTCTCTGCAAAGTCCTGCCCTGACACCTTGCCAAGATGACCGCCTCCTGCTCATAGCCTGCGAGAACACAAGAAGGCCTCCCCTCCAGAGAGCAGCCCCCACACCTGCCCTGACACTCTCCTCTCTCTGGGTCACCCCTTGTTTTACAGCAAGGCTGAAGGGTAGCAGGTGACAAGCCAACACTAACAGTAGGCTGTGCCAAGTCACACCTGGGTTAGCAGTGACAATCCCATCACTAAGACTCTGGGGTGGCCACGGACAAGCCTGTCCTCTTCTCTTTCCCTCCTCCTTTCAAGAACAGGAATCCATCCCAACCACTTACCTCATAACGGTGGAGGATGGTCATGGGGAGGGGTTATCCCAGCCACAAACACTATTACCCTGCACCACGTCAGCTCTAACACAACAAAGACTTAAAAGTCATTAAATGCCTTTTAATAGAAGGCCTTCTTGTGGCCCCAGAGATCTATCTAGAAGGTGCTTTTGCCACTGAACAGCTTAAAGGACAACATAAAATCAGTAGTAAGGGTAGGGGTGGTTAAAAAACAAAACTCTATTGATGTGCTTGCAAACTGGGATAAAACAATTTCAGGATTTCTGTTTTCTATTTATTCTTAGTCCTCATTAAAGTTGCAGCAGAATGACACGGATACAATCCCACCACCTGCTATTTGATTACCTTTTTATAAGCATGGTTCCACAGAGAAAAAAGTTGGACACTTCAGCAAAAGAGGCGTTGCTATAAATACTCCCACTCCCGACACCCACATGCAATTACTCATCAAGGGTGAGGAGCATGCGCGGAGAAGCCACTGTGCATGCTTCTCCTGCAGGAGCCTCTTGTGCTCGCTCTATTAATTACTCTCAAGGTTTTCTCCACCTCTGCTTGGTGCTCACTGATACTCTCAGGACCACCGTCGAGCCAGCAGCCGGGTGACAGAGAGCCGGGCCACTCTGGAAAGGAAAAGACTTCCCAGGTCCCCAGGAGGAAGGGAGGTCCGAATTGGAGAGTCGTCCTTCCAATGCCCAAGGAGTGGAGTTTGGAACCAGGTTGACAGGGCCAGCCAGAACTGGGAAAGGAGAGACTGGAAACAGACACAGAGCCCACTGACACTGCCTGCTGGCCTCAGGGCATGCCCTGCTCAGCCTCAGCCATCCTCCAGGCGTTGGTGGGTCTCTTCAGCTTGGAGGCCGTTGCCACCATGGAGTCTTCCTACTCGCCATATTCTCCAGGTCTCACTCAGAGTCACTGAGTCCTGTCCCTACTTCCTTCACCAGGCCCTTGAAGTGACAGCTCCAAGCCATACATCTCTGCCCTGGTGAGAACCCTCAGTACCTCTTCACTGAGCTGGTCTCGGCTCGGCCTCCACTCCTGCTGCTGCCTCCCACACCTTGCCTCCGATCTCGCCTCCTGGAGTGCTGTTTGCGCACATGCCTTGGCTCCAACACATATGGAGGACGCTTATGGTGCCTTAGGCAAAAAAGCAGGACATAAGGTCCTGTGCACATTAGGATTACAAATACATTAAATATATGCATGTATAACGAAAAAGGGATGGAAGGCACACTAAAATGACTAGGAGTGGTGGGAAAATGGAAATATTTTTCTTTTAGTGTCCCCAAATTTCTGGAAGATTAGTATATAATTTTATGACAAAAATAAATTTATAATTTAAAATAAGCTAGAGTGGGCATGGTTCACACCTGTAGTCCCAGCGCTTTGGGAGGCTGAAATGGAAGGATTGCTTGAGGTCAGAAGTTCGAGACCAGCTTGAGCAACATAGTGGACCCCATCTCTACAAAAAAATTTTTCTTTAAATTAGCCAGATATGGTGGAATGGGGCACATGCCTGTAGTCCCAGCTGCTTAGGCAAGTTAAGGCAAGAGGATCACTTCCAGGAGTTCAAGGCTGCAATAAGTTATGATCATACCCCTGCACTTCCAGCCTGAGTGATATAAAATAAAATAATCTTACAGAGGCAGTGAACAACTTAGTGGTTAAATGGAATTAGAGTTCATGGGAGGGAGGGTGTGGACTGGCCACAAAGGACTGTGAGAGGATGTTTGTAGAGATGGAGCAGCTCTGTATCTTAACTGAGGTTACGGGAACTTGCATGCCACGTGAAGGAAAGCGGAGGTACACACGTGTTGTATCTGCATCACTATCCTGGGATACTGCATTACAGGAAAGATGGAGAAAGATGGGGAAACTGGACGAAGGCCTCTCTGCACTGTCTCTGCAACTTCCTGCCATTTTATAATGATTTCAAAATAAAAAGTTTAAAACAGATCTGGCTACGGTTTGCCCCTGACGCCAAGGAATGCGGATGAGGTCTCAACTGTGGGCTTGAACTGGCTAATAAATATTCATCATCCAGCCTTTGTTTTGTAAACACAGAAAGACTGGGAGCACACACTTTCCCATCTTATTTAGCCCTCAAAGAAATCCCAGAGGTAGGTGCACATATCATGAATGGGGAAGCTGAGGCAGGGGAAGTGCACTAAGCCAGAACAAGCCTGAAGTCGAGGTCTGCACACAAAGGCTCGCCTCATGGGCACCACTACTGCACATCCTGTCACTTGGCCCTCCTGTGGCCCAGCCAAGCATGGTTATCCTCAGTTTCCAGGTGAAGGGCCCAAGCAGATTCCAGGGAAGCAAAAGCCCAGGATTCCTCCCCCGACCTGGTTGCTCCCTACCTGGTCACCTTCCTTCTGGGGCACCCCTGCCCACTTATGGCTCCACTCAGGTCACAGGCATCCTGCCACTGCCTCCACAGACCACAAATCCCACCTCCTTCCTGTCCAAACTTCAAGTTAAAGACCTCTAACCTGCATCCTGCTTAGAAGCTGCCTGGTTCAGCAGTGCTCAGTCTGATCCCAAAAGCTTCCTCTGCAGGAGAGGAACCAGCCTCACTACAAATGCCCCAGAGGCCAAGCGAGGACCCCAGTGTATCTCCACTGCCATCCTTGGCCCTTGGCCCACTCACTGCCCAGGAGCTTTCTAAGGCAAGACTGGTCCCTCTCTGTCAGGATTAAGTCCAAATCCTTTCAATGTCCTTCAACTTGGTGAGACCGACAAGGCCCTTGGAGGCAAGCCCCCACCTACTTCTACAGCCCACCTCACCATGCCCCTCCTCAACTCGTTCCACAATGCAGCTCCCTGGTCACACTCTGCATTCTCTCCTTGAAGCGTTTGCACATTCTGTCCCCTTTGCCTAGCAATGCTCTTCCCTGTACACCACCCTCTGTATCCCACCCTCTCTCTATCCATCTCCTTTTGCTAGATCATCTCCAATTCATTGTTCAGGCACTTAGATAACACTTCCTACAGTAGAATTCCCTGACCCACCAGGACTGAATTATACCCCCCGGACAGGTGCTCCAGTGACCCTCTATGTTTCCAATGCACACATCAATCACATTCAATACAACTGCCTGCTTGTCTCTTCCCCCCAAATGTCAGTTCCATGAGGACAAGGACCATGTGCACTCCCAGCACAGCACCTAGCACGTAGTAGGTGCACAGTAAATACTTGCCAAATTAATCAATTTCCTACAAAGAAGCTTGACATGACTTCCTGCAACCACGTTCTCAGGTGGGGAGCGGGGGAGAACTCAGGCAGCAATGTCACCCTGGGGGCTGGGATCTTTCCCACCTACTCAAGGACTCGGACGAGGGCAAGGCCCATCCCTCTAGTCTTTGCCTCGGATCTTGTCCCAGCACCGTAGAGCACAGGGAGCACCAGGACACGCCAACAACTCTTGCCGGGAGACTTCTGGGTGTTGGAGGACACACCAGGGCTGCACTGAGAGCCATCTTCTCAGCACACAGAGCGGACAGCTGACTGCTGGGGGGATCTGGGGTGCAGAGGGGCCGATGGGATGCCGGGGTTCCATGATTTGAAAGCAGGGGGAGTGGTCTCCGCAGCAAAGAGCAGGCTGCCAAATGCCTCGGGCTCCGTTTGGCAATTTATCGACGTTCTTCGAGCTAATGCATTATTACTAGTTTGCATATTTATAATGTGCCCTCTAGTTATTAACGGTGATATAATGCCAACTGAGAAAACCAAGAGACCTCAGAAATATTTACATAGCAGCATAATTAAGACTAAGAGCTGAGTCACCCAGGGATCCTACTGATTTTCTGGGAGAGAAAAAATAGAACATTCTGACTTCACCCACCCCCCCCATCCTTAGAGCCTCCCTAAGTCTGGGCCAAGCAGAAGCCCACTGTGCCTTCCCCAAGGGCACCCTGAACCTTCAGCAGAAGATGGGCCATCTATGAAATGCATAATGGTTTCTTCTCCTCAGCAGACTCAACCCAGTCCTTCCAAGTGGTGGTGAAGCTTGCAGCACAGCCAGAGATCAGGGGAGGTGGGGGTCTGAACAGGAGCCTGCAACCTCCAAGTCAAGCAGTTCCAGGGTCCTCAACCATTATGATTTTCCCCCAGGACACCCTCAAACGTAGAGGCAGAAGGTCCCTTTAGATAGAGAAAACTCTCCAAACGGCCAGCAGCAAAACCCCTCCCAGCCCCCAATAGCAATCCTGGGGTCTGTGTTTTCTTTTTTTCTTTGAGTTGGAGTCTCACTCCATCGCGCAGGCTGGAGTGCAGTGGCGAGCTCACAGCCACCTCAGTGTCGACGTGCTGGGTTCCAGTGATCCTTCCACCTCAGTCTTCCAAGTAGCCAGAACTACAGGCATGCGCCACCGTGTCTGGCTAATTTTTTATTTTATTGTAGAGATGAGGTTTCACCAAGTTGCCCGGGCTGGTCTTGAACCCGTAGGCTCAGGCAATCCATTTGCCTCGGCCTCCCAAAGTGCTGGGATTACAAGTTGAACCACCAAGCCCAGCCGGTCTGTGTTTCCAAGAGCAAGAGTGGATCCCCCAGTCTTTCACACACCCCTGTGCCCACCCTCTCTGCTTCTCCCACAATCCAGAACTCCATTCTCCAGAACAACTCAGGTGGGTTCCAATTGGCTCAACCATGATCTTTTTTTCATCAGTATCTTTTAAAATAAAAGAGAACATCAGTGTAAAAGTGTCTGGGGAAAGTCAACTGATGAACACATAAACAGAATATAGCCACACAATGGAATGCTACCTGGCTATAAAAAGGAATGACATTCTAACGCATCCTGACATGTGGGTGAACATGGAGAACATCATGCTAAGTGAAAGAAGCCAGGCACTGAAGGGCAAGTATTGTGTGACTGCATTTAGATGAAATGTCCAAAGAAGGCAAATCCATAGAGACAGAAGGTAGTCATCTAAGGCTGGGGAGGACAAGAGGGTTGAGGGCTCCAGCTAAGGGGTGAGGGGTTTCTCTGGGTGATAAAAATGTTCTACAATTGACTGCGGTGATGGCTGCACAATTCTGTGACTATACCAAAAGTCATTGAACTGTACACTTAAAATGGGTGAGTGGTACAGTATGTGAAATATGTCAAAACTGTAAAAACAGAAATGTGCTTGGAAGGAACTCCTGTGACTGTCGGTTCGGGGCTTGACTCTGAGACTGGCAGTTTCCTAGGTTAGCCTGCAACAGGCACCGGCAACACTGGCGCTGCAAAGCCAGCCCCTTCCCCCTCCAGAGGCTGCCCCTCCCCTCCTTGCTTGCTCTTGACATAGAAAGCTGCCGCAACGATGAGTCCCAGAAAGATCCCAAGACAGGAAATCTACATTCCTCAGGACACAAGAGGCAGTAACTAATGCCAGACACGCGGCATCGAGCTTGCAATAAATGTCATCCTGTTTGGCTTCTGAAAGGGTCTCTGATATGCAGTTAATGCTGCATTCAGGCTCCATCCAGCCTCCGTCACGGCGATATGCAAATGCGGCTTTTGTCACAACCGGCACTAAGTCTAATAACTCCCAAAGTGAAAATGTTCCCATAAAAACCGCCATAAAAAGTCCCTTATTTTACTGCCAGCTAAGTTTTCTTTACTTGTTGTCAGGACTTTCTCCTCACTGTTGATTAGCTAACAAGCAGCACGTCATTTTTTTTCCTTTAGAGAAACCAGGGCACACCATCACCAACCCGTGCCCTCCCTCCTTCTGGAGCTCACCTTGCCTCAGCTTCCACCACTGCCCAGCCCCCTCTGGACCAGGGGAGCTTATAAACCACATTTACCTTCCCCGACAGGCGGCTGAAATGCATTACCTTTGGTCTGCTGGTTGCGCTCCCTGGTCAAATGGGAATATAAAAACCAGCCTTATTTATAACAACAGAATGCCTTGCTCTCAAGTCAGAGCTGGCTGCATGCTACACACATGTGCTCACACACTAATACCTGGGCATGTGGACACACACACATGCACAGACACATAAGCACACACTTGAACATGGGCCTGCATACACTGGCACACAAACATGCATATACAGGCACAAGCACTCAGGCATGTGAACACACACACATGTGCACATGTGCACAGTCACAAACACACATATGAGTACATGTGCGTGCACGCATGCAGGTACATACACACACGTGCATGGGCACATGAGCACACACAAACACGTATGTGCACACTGGCACACAAACATGCACATACAGGCATGAGCATGTCAGGTACACACCAGCATGTGAACACACACAGATGCACATGTGCACAGACACACACATAAGCACACAAACATGTGCCTACACACACTGGCACACACATGCACATGCAAGCATGAGCACACACAATCATACATTCAAACACATACACAGGCACGCACACACATGCAAGCGTATGCATGTACCCACACACCACACTGTTTTTCCCAAAGTGGCTTTCACACACACCCTGACAGAAAGGATCCCGGGTACGCCCTCCCACTGGCCCTGCCAGTCTGGGCCACAGTAGAGAAACCCGCCTTTTCCTCACCACACCATGCACCCAGAAATGAGAGGACCCAGAAAGCCTCCCAGACAAGACCCTCCCTTCTCTGTTACCACAAACTCCAAATCTCAGCCTGCTGCTCTGAAATTCTTGGAGGAGGCCCTCAAATCCCCTCCAACATGAGACAGCTCTTTCCCGGCCCACCAGCTGCTCCTTCCCCAGCTCTCACAGAAGACACAGAAGACAGTCCCTTGCTTCCTTCCACAAAGGCCAGCAGGCCCATAGCTGACTCATCTCTGCCCAGAAACCTCCTTGTCCTCCTGCCAGAGAATTCCTGGTGGCATCCCACAAACAACACACACTAAAGGCTTCTCCCAAGAGGCCCCCTGGAGAGGAGAATCCAGCCACCTCTCTAAGCACCTCAAAGGGACCAAAGTGAAGCAATGTCTGCAAAGGTGTCCTATAAAAATGTACAGAGGAACGAATGATTCAGTCACCTATTTGTGACCATTGGACTGTGGGGGTAGCCTGCTTAGTATAAGGTGCCAAGTGGACCCACCAAAGGACTACTATCAGGAGTATGCCTCCTCCAACCTGCAGGAGAGACAGCCTTGGCATTTACCACCCAGACAACAAAGACTGCAGCCTCAGATGAGATGTGGGACCGAGGTGAAATTCTCCCAGGCTTTGTGATGTCCTCTAGAACACCCTGAGCAGCCACCTTGCTGCATACCTACCCAGAGTAGTCGGGGTCCAACCAGGATGCCTGGGTAGGGATGCCACTGTCCTGAATGTCCCATGATGCTGCACCCCCACCTTGGCACCCAGGACACTGCACCCCCACCCAGAGCACCCAAAATGCTACACCCTACCCAGGCACCCAGGATGCTGTGCCCCCATCCAGACACCTAGAATGCTGCACCCCTACCCAGAGCACCCAGGATGCTATGCCCTACCCAGGTACCCAGGACGCTGTGTCTCCACCCAGGCACCCAGGACACTGTGCGCCCACCCAGAACACCCAGAGGCATTATCTTTGTCCCCTGGGGGACAGTGAGTCTTCCAAAGACTGGGTGAAGAAGGCGCCTCAGTCTTTGGGAGACCCACTGTCCCCCAAGGGACAAAGAGAACGAAACTGTAGTGAACAAGGGTTGAGTCTTCCTGCCCTTAGCACGGTAAGGGAGGCCCATGGAGGGTCTGGGACGTTCCTGCTCTCTCTGCTCTTCACCCAGGACTGGAGACGCTCTCGGGAGGGGACGTCAGGACACAGTCGCACCTCCCGTCGGCAAACGACTGTCTACCCCGCCCTCCTCCTCTGTCCCCCCTTCCATGCCCGGGGAAGCACCCCCGGCTCGGGGACCGCAGCCCGGTCGGGCCCGGGAGGGACCGGAGAGCCGCAGGCTGGTGGAGCCGGGTGCTGAGGCCGCCCATTCTTCTCCTGGCATCTCTGAGTCCTTTACTTGGGGTTTTAAAGGTCATGTTCTCCGTCAGCGGAAACATTCTACATGACACTTCTGAGACAGAGGCTCCTTTTAGAGGCATTTAATCCAAGAACAGGCACCCCCCGAAGAAAAGGGTTTATAGGTCACGGCTCAGACGGCCTGTAAATCACGCTCGCTCGGGCAGGGGCGCCAGGCGGAGGCGCGGAGAGAAGAGGAGAGGAAGGAGTGGCCAGAGCCAGAGGGCGGGGCCGGGCGGGGCGCGGCCAAGAGGGAAAGAGGGGTGGGTGGGTCCAGAGAAGCGGCCTGACAAGAAGGGCCAAGACAGGAGGGCGGGGCCAGAGATGGGGCGGGGCCCTAAAGCAACAATGGGGCGGGGCTATAGGGGAGGGCGGGACCAGGCAGGGGCGGGTCTTATTATGAAAAAGAGAGTTAGGTCCAGAGGGTCGGAGCCGGCAGAGGGAGAAGCCAAAAGAGGAAAGGGGCGGGGCCACAGGGAAGGGCGGAGCCTGCGGGGAAGGTACCAAATGGGAGGTTAGGCGAGGGGTGGGGAGGAGGAAGGGCAGGTTCATAGGAGGGGAGGAGACTGAGGGGGAAGGGCAAAGTGAGGGCGGAGTCATACAGGAAGAGAAGAGGGGCAGGCACCCTCCTTAGCTGGCTCCACACCCTGGCATCAGTTCCCGGCAAGGGCAAGTTGACCTTGGTGGGGTGAAGTGAGGCAGCCTCAGAGAAGAACAGGGAGGGCCTCAGCTGCCCAGGCCGTGGGGAGACGGCAGTACCTGTTTGTCTCTAACAGAGACCTGCTGGCCTCGTCTGTGCCCGCCAAGGATCCACGCTCACAGCAAGCGTGTGCCATGAATGAATCCAGGAGCTTCAGCAGAGGCATGAAAGCCTCAGACCAGCAGGCCTCGAGCTTCCAGAGCACCCCTGACACCGAGACATGCGGTCGTCTAGGGCTGCGCCAGGGAGGCACGTTAGTGGCACAGCAGGGTAGGCCAGAGGTTGAAGGCTGCTTGGATTTGACAGAACAGGGCACAATGACTGCCATCCCGGGAGACGCTGGCCTGGCCACCAGGAGACACAGCACCCTCCCTCCTTTCCCTGAAAAAGAAGCTTCACTGCAATAACCGCTGGAGGGTCCACTCTGTCCATCCCACGAGGGAAATGCAGCCAAACCCTACCTTCTCCTATTGTATAGGCTGGGTGCCAGTCCAGCAAGAGGGAATCAATCTAGCCTCCGTGTGGACGTTTTCAAACGTCCAAGTTGGGCTGGTCCAGTGGTATTCCTGTCCTCTGGAGGCTGAGAATGAATGGGCTTGGATCAATTCAATCAATCCCCTCAAAATGTTAAAAACCTAAGAAAGGTCACTGCCAGTGAATATTCCTTTCAGAAGCATCGCCCTCTCTCCCCCCACCCCCCACTCCAGGGTTGTGTGTCAAGGAAATATGACTGAGAGCCCTGGGCTCTGACGCCCCACTCTGCCCTGGCAGCCATGGGGCCCAGAGTGAACACAGGACTGATGGAAGCTTCTAGAGAGCAGGAAGGCTCTACGTTAGGCAGGCAGGGCACCTTATTGCCTGCCCAGCACCCAGGGTCTTAGCAGCACCCCAGTCATGACTACACAGGCATGATAGTGACACTGGGAGGGACCAGAGAGTCGCGGGCTGGGGCAAGTGACACACAGACAGAGCTTGCCCCAGCAAACCTGTCCTTCAGTTCCTGCTGCGTGGGTCCTCTGGCATTCCCATAGCTCTTCCCAGTGTGCTTACCCAGCGAGCATATCCTCACAATAGAATCCTTTTTTGCTTAATTTAGCCAACATTGGTCTCTGCGGCTTACACAGAGGAAACTTAACTGCATCACATCACAGCCCAAGCACTTTCTCCAAACCTTCCTAAATTCAGATAAGTTAGGAAAAAGAAGAAAAGTGAAATGGCAATTAATTGCAGAACCCCCCCCACCACCACCATTAAGAATCACTCTCCACATTCAGAATGGGCTTATCTACAAAATCACTTTAAGCAGATGTTTCCGCTCCAGACTGCCTGGTTTTAAAATCCCAGTTCTACCACTTACCAGCTGTATGACATTGTAAAGTTACGTAACTTCTCTGAGTCTCAACTTCCTCACCTGTAAAATGGAAATAATAATAGAACAACTGGTCTCAAGGGTTGTTAGGAAAACTAACTACATTCATATATGCAAAGGGCTTAGAGCAAGACTTGTGTAGAGCAAGATCTGTGTGTCTGGCAAATTAAATCTCATTAAGTCATCCAATAGTCCCTCTTTAACTTTTTTTTTTTTTTTTGAGTCAGAGTCTCACTCCATTGCCCAGGCTGGAGTGCAGTAGCACACTCAGGGCCATCCCAGCATCGACCTGCTGGGCTCTGGTGATCCTTCTGCCTCAGCCTTCCAAGCAGCCAGAACTACAGATACGTGCTACCGCACCTGGCTAATTTTGGATTTATTGTAGAGATGAGGTCTTGCCAAGTTGCCCAGGCTGGTCTCAAACCCGCGGGCTCGGGCAATCCACTCACCCCTGCCTCCCAAAGTGGATTACAGGCTGAGCCACCGAGCCCTGTCACACATCATTTATTGAGCACCCACTGCACACACAGCACTGCCCCAGGCTCAACAACACAAAGGCAGAGTGGACTCTGCCCTCGAGAAGTCACTGTCTAGTTGGAGAGACAGACTTGTAAACACATAAATCCGAGTTCGATGTGATAAGACTATTCTGGAAGTATCAACACAGTGCTGTGGGAGCAGAGGAGTGATTAATTTTGCGTCGGGCAGTGGGGGAGTCTTTGCAGAGGAGGTGACATTTGAGCTGGACTTTGAAAGACGAGCTCTCCACAGAACTAAATCTGGACCCAGTGCCAAGAAAGTCAGCCTTGAAAATCAATCCAGCTACCTGGGGGAGGGGCAGTCGGCCACAGGCTGCCCTGCTAACGCCTCCCTGGTCAGGAGGACACTCAGTTCCCTGAGGCTATGGGTGTCCAGATCCTCCCTGGAGGTCTGACCAGGTCTCATTTTCCCACCATCCGTCCCCATCCACTCAGCCTGCAGCCTAAGAGCTTTCTGCTCCAGGCAAATTCCCCTGGTCTCTGCCCCTTGAATGAAACTTGCATTTACTTCCTCCAAGAATAAAAATAATCACAACTGCTTTGAAATTATATCCTACCTTTATAGCATACTTTATAGATTTCCAGAAAAAAAATAAATATAGAATAACAGTCAAGGTCAGAGCTTAAGCCCAGCTCTGCTGTCAACTAACCTGGTAGCCTGGGACTGGTTATTTAATTTCTCATGCTTCAATTTCCTCATCTGTGAAATGGGGTAATAGGGGATATGCCGCTATGGGGATGTAATGGTCAACAGACATGAATTTTTAGAAAAGTATGTGGCCAATAGTGAGTGCCGGTGCCTTCATGCGTCTCTCCGCTCTGACCATCGGACCTGAGCTACTCTGTGATTAACATAAGGGGTCTGCAGAAGGACAGACAAACCTGGATCTGAATCCTGGCTCAGCTAAGGGCTAAATACGTGACTTCAGGCAAGAAGAATATGTGACTTCTTCAAAAGGGACAGTCAAGGCTGTCTCACAGACTATGGAGACGCTTACCAAAATAACACATGCCACAGGTTCCCAGATGCCCACTATGCAAGACACACTCAGTAAACATTAGCTATTTTTTCTCTTAAACAACAAAAACGTTCCTGGCACCCAACTTTTCTAGGCCTCATCTCCTTGATGAGGCTGTGACCTCCTTTGCAGCCTGGGACAAATCTCACTGGAACTTGCATCCCTGCCCTGTTTGGCCCCCAGGAAACACTTGCTGACAATCTGAGTCTCAGCTGCCCTGGGCCTGCTCTCTGCGAGTGGTTTCATCCAGCCTGGAGCTGAGAGACAAGCAGTGGTGTCCAGTGCCATTGCTTTCTGAAGACCCAGTCATAGTGACCCCACATCCTGTGGGGTCCCCCGCCCGCCCCAGCCTCCCACATACGCACACTCATTTCCCCTTCGAGTTGTCTGAGCTGCTTGTTCAGAGAGGACCGTGGCCCTCCTTCTCTCCCAGAACACACTGTGTACAAATCGGTGATTTCCCCTGGATATCTATATAATTTTTTTCAACACAAACCAAATCAAGGATAAACATGTTTTCAGGACTTGCTGCAGAATTGCTGATGTTATTTTTGAATTGTTGGCAGCAAGGACTCCACCAAAATACTCAAGGTCAAGAGACCAGCATGGTTCTAGGCAATCTGTACCTCTTAAAACAGTGACAAATATGTTATTTAATTTTAATGAGCTTTTTTGCATCTCAAATCTAATTACAGCATTATCAAGTACTGCTCTGAACTGCAGGTGGCTTCTCATTACGTGTGCGAATCCTGCCACGAGCATTTTTCGTGAATACTAATAACTACTTAATTTTACTATCCACTTGAAAAAAAATAAAAACTTTTAGAAACTTATAAGGCTGGGCTTTATAAAGCATCTGTGGAGAGTGAGCCATACAGCCACACCGCTTAATTAAAAAAAATAAATACTGTACGTGGCCACCCTGGAGGATGATAGCTCAGAAGGCTGCAGAGGGCGGCGGACTGGGGCTTGGAAGAGATGCACTTCGTGCGCTTCTCGGAGGCTCTGTTTTATTGCAGGCTTATTGCATCACATTCAAATTTCCCAGTTTGCTTGCAGTTCAGGGAGAACGGTTCCGTCAACAGATTTTCTGGGTGACGGACTTCGGTAATAGGCCTGGAGCTAGAGGTCCCTGGGGACACGCTCCAGAAATCTGTTGTGTGGACAGGTCCAGGAAGATGCCTGCAAATCATCGCAGAAGCTGTCCAAGAGGAGAGTCTGACTGTCCCCCAGCCAGGCTGGAATGGAAGGGAGCGGAGGCAGCCTGGGGCCCATGCCGTGGGCAAGATACTGTGCAGTTCCCTGATGGCGAAAGTTATCAAAACCCATGGCCGTGACTCCCTGCCAGTGGTTTTGTGCAGCATCTGGAGTTTATGTGTTGTCTATTTTAAAAATTGTTAAAGCTGAACTTTATCTTGTGCTGGCCAGCTTCCTGCTCTGCATCTTTCTCCTCCTCTAGGGGAAAAGCAGGCACCAGCACTGGGTTCTCCAGAAAGGAAAGGCTGCACACTTCTGATTCAGGGAGGTTCCCACATCATCTGTGAAGCCAAAGGGTGCATCCATTCTGGGTTTTGTTCACAGTTCACACCCTGTCTCTGGCCACGAGCTTCTAGGAAATACAAGTGACATCTGAGGTGTAGGCTGTGCCCTACATGGACAGGCTATGCTTTTGACCCAGGCTTCTCTCTGATTTTCTGTAGGACCAGTTCAGCTTCCCTTCTTCAAGTCTGATCCTTGCCTGTGCCCAGATCAGAGTGCACAAAAGTTAAGCTGGCCCAGGGCCCTGCCCTCCACCTGCCCAAGGTAAACAAAATAAGGGCCCCCCTAAAGATGTCCACATCCTCATCCTCAAAACCTGTGAATGTGCTGCCTTACATGGCAAAAGGGAATTATGATTGTAGATGCCAAGTTGGTGGGCTTACATCTGTAATCTCAGAATGGCACTTTGGAAGGCTGAGGTGGGAGGATTGCTTGAGCCCAGAAGTTTGAGACCAGCTTGGGCAACATAGTGAGACCTCATCTCTACAAAAAATTAAATAATTAGCCAGGCAGAGTGACATGATGGTAAGCACCTGTAGTCCCAGCTACTCAAGAGGCTGAGGCAGAAGGTTAAGGCTGTGAACTCCAGTCTGGGTGACAGAGTGAGACCACGACTCCAAAAAAAAAAAAAAAGGTGGCTCATGCCTGTAATCCAGCACTTTGGGAGGCAGAGGTAAGAGGATTGCCTGAGCTCAGCGGTCCAAGACCAGCCTTAGCAACATGGCAAGACCTAGTCTCTACGACAGATCAAAAACTTAGTGGGATGTGGTGGTACATGCCTGTGGCTCCAGCTACTTAGAAGGCTGGGAGCCCAGCAGGTCCTGTGAGCGTACCACTGCACTCCAGCCTGAGTGACAGAGTGAGACTCCAACTCAAAAAAGAAAAAAGGCTGTAGATGCAATTAAGGCAGCTAATCAGCTGATCTTGAGATGGGAAAGATAACCAGGTATGCCCAATGTAATCAATGTGAGGCCTGAAAAATGGGAGGGAAAGAAGAGGAAGAAAAGCAGGTGAAGGAAACATGGCATGGAAGGGACTTGACCCACCACTGCTGGCTTTGAAGACAGAGGAAGGGGCCACGAGTCAAGGGATGTAGGTGGCCTCAGCAAGCTGGAAAAGCCAAGAAAATGAATCTCTCTGGAGTCTGGAATGGAACTCAGCCCTGCTGAAACCTTAGTTTTAGTCCATTGATACCTGTGTGAGACTTCTGACTTTGGAACTGTAAGATAATAAATGAATGTCATTCTAAGCCATCAAGTCCACAGTCATTTGTGGCAGTGAATGCATTACTGAGAGATGATCTGGGACAGACAACAGGGATTCCCATGACAGCATCACCAGTCGCATGCCAAACATTCAAGCCGGGGTGGGGTAAAACATTCTGTAACAACCTGTTGGTTTCATCCCTCTCCTGAGACTTGGGGCATACAAGTTTTTCTTCCAAAGAGCAAATCTGAAGCAAGCCTCCAGCATCCTCCCCTGAATCACGTCTTCACAGGTCCCAACTCCACATCCAAGGTGCTCTGCCTTGCGGGTTCTGTCTCTAAGTGTAAGAACGGCAGGTCTGGCCAGCCCAGCCAGGAGGCCCACAGAAGCTCAACTGTACCCCCACCATGGCAGTGCTCCCCCAGCTGCCACTGACTAATTCATCCCACCCAGCCTCTTGCCAGCTGAACCTTCTGGGGGGCTCAGAAAAGTCCCCACCTCAAGCCAGAGCACATCCCTAGTGTCAGTTTGTAGGATGGATGCTCTGTGCCCATGGTCCCAACAGACAGAGGGAGTTAATGGGCCAACACCAAGCCCTTTGTTTTTATAAGAGAACAAGTGGTTTATGACAAAGAACAAAGTTTCTTTCTTTACGAGGCCATCCTTAGTGCTCCCTCTCCAAGCCCATTAAGCCTAGTTATCTCTTACACAACACAGCCACACAGGTACCGCTGCCACCGACAAGTTCATTTAAGAGAATTTATAGCCTAATTGTGCAGCTGTTGCCTTCTGAGTCAGTTTTAAGAGATTGTTACACAAGCAGTGTCATAATTTAGTCATGTTTTCATCTCACAACTATACTGTAATTACTGTTGTTAACAGCAAATGGTAAACAAGAGAGTGAAGAGGACCAGCCAAAGAGAGAGCTAACAAACCATAGACCCAGCGGGGCAGAGGGAGAGATGACATCTGGGACCCTGTAGAGCTCTCAGGAAAGATCACAAAGCCCTGTCAGCCCCTGACGTTGGCCATGAACTCTAAGCACATAGTGGGCACCTGAGTCCCCACCGAGTAGAGGGAAGGTGGGAAATACTGTCTGCCTCCCGAACTTCTACCAGAGCCTGGGATGCCTACAGATCAGGGTTCCCCATAGTGAGGAGTCACCAGCCCTGCTGGTTTGTCTGCTTCCAAGGAGATCTGCAGGGACCAAAATGTGGCAGAACCCCAGATGGTTCAGGGAGTAGGCAGTGCCAGTGCATGAAAGATAGTGGATGCTCAGTGCATACCTGCTCCACGGGAAGGACTAGCCTTGGCTCCCAAAATGAGGCCCTGCTGTAGCACCTTCTTCAGCAGAAGATGCTGCAAAATGCTGCTGCAAAGGAGCTGCAGGAAACCACAGCCCTAATCCTCACTTCCTCCGGTGCATGGCTTTCATCCTGCCGTCACCTGGAGGATTATTGATTCATACAGAAAGACCTAGTGCAGAAAGTCCCTCTGAGTGCCCTGACTCTTCTGCCGTGGCGTAGGATGGAGGTCAGAGGTCAGGTTGCACAGTCCTGGCAGCCACCCCCACCCATCCTAACAGCTTCTTTCTCTACAGGTAACAAAACAGGCAGCCTCCATGCCCCAGTCAGAGTTCAGTGGGGTTCCCTGTGGCACACATTCACTGAGCACCAAGAACATCATACCAAACCTGGAGCCAGGGGCCGGGAACAGAGACATAGCTCCAGGTAGGGTCCTCAGGAGAAGCCTGTTCCCACTCGATAGTCACAATAGCAGTGATCCTGGTTGCCACCATGCACCTGGCAGCATGCCAGTCTGGGGTGCTCTTGTTCTCCCCAGTGTCTAGAAAAGGTAAGTGACGTGTCCAGGGCTATGAGGCCAGGTCTCTGTGCACATCTAGCTGATCCAAAGCCCTGGTTCTGAACCCACATGCTATCTCCAGGGCCTGGCCTTGGTTGGAGAGGAGCAGCCAGACCTCAACCTGACCCCCTCCCACCCTGACATGCCGCAGCCTCTAACATGCTAAGGACAGATGCCTCTGAACCCAGGGTAGGAGGGTGTGTGGGGGCTAGGAGAGGTGGTCAGAGTGCAGGTGGTGCTGGCCTGGCGCTGGCATCATCATCGTCACTATCTACCCCCAGGAGGGGTCCTGCGGGCCTCCTGGGAGCCCCTGGCCCTGCTCCCCCACCCCCACCCTCTGTATTGCCTCATCTGAATCCACCCGCCCCGATTAGTTGGCGCTGATTAGGGAAAGGTCGAATGCTCTTCAGAATACAGTGGCTAACGAGGCTGGAAGACTCATTTCCAGATTGCCGGAGCCTCAGAGAAAAATTGAAAGTCCGGAGACAACAATCAATAAACACGGCGCTCTTCTAACGAAGGAGAAGAAAGACTAGGAAGTGGAGAAAAATCGAAACGTGTGACCTGGAAAACGGTATATGCTGAGAAAGGTCAGGGTGGTCTTGATAAGGGAGGGCGGGTGTGGCAGGGGAGGCTGCTCCCAGCACAGCCTAGCCAGGGAGCCTAACCTGTCCCTGGCGAGGAGACGGAAGGCAGGGTCCCAGGAGGCGGCAGAGCCCCAGCGAGCCCAGTCATGCTCAGAAACAAGCACCCACCTGCGTTGTTCCCACTCACAGCTGCCCAGGAGTCTGGGCAGGGATTTTGAAGGGGTTCACGCTCTGGGCTGCTTCAAGCTCAGAGCATGTCTCCTGTGTGGCTTGGGCAAGTGACTTAACTTCTCTGAGTCTCTTGTTGACTCACTGGTGGAGTCCCCATCACTTGGTACTTAGACTAAGTACCAGATACAAGCCTGGCACAAGCGACTCTTCCTATTCTGCAAAGCGAAGTTCATACTTCACGATCTGACAACAACTTGTGTGCGATTTGGGGGTGGAGGGGTAGCCGGGAAGATCCACTTTGGATAATGAAATATTGGCACTCGAGGGACACATGGGATAGTGCCATAGTTTATGAAGGCAAATGGAAGAGTTATGGTCATGCGAGAGACAAAGCTGTAGCTTCCCTGCCCATAGCCCAACATGGACTGGAGCAGAGGAACGTCACCTCTGCAGGGCAGATCCCCTCAAACCCACGATGGCCTGAGATCTGAGGCCAAGCCTGCGCAGTCTCTCCACGCACATCTGTCCTGCATACGGTCCACTGCCGTTACAAACCTAGGC
Organism: Carlito syrichta; assembly: GCF_000164805.1. Taxonomy (NCBI): domain Eukaryota; kingdom Metazoa; phylum Chordata; class Mammalia; order Primates; family Tarsiidae; genus Carlito; species Carlito syrichta. The sequence continues at coordinate 438,055 of NW_007246020.1, forward strand.
ACCGCTCAGTCATCAAGCAACTGTCCAGGACATCATCAAGAAAGCCACAACATGGGACCAGATCTCCCTAGCTGGCTGACAAAAACCATACAAGCTTCTCATGAAATGATGAGAAAAGGGACAAGTCCCAAGCAGCGTGCGTGGCAGACGATAGCAGTCAGGGTTTAAGCCACAGCATCATCCCCCAGGGAGGAGACTTGAGCCTCCCGCCCCAAGGGCCAACCCGAGTGCTTCCCTTGGGTCAGAAGCCCCAGCGAGCCTCCCCAGCGAGCCTCTGCCCAGGATCCAGGACCTCCTGAGTGACTGAGGCCTGCAGCTCCTCCCATAGACACGCACCCATAACCTCACGGACTTCCCACCCTCGCTGGGTTTTTATGCCTGTATAATGCTCAGCCATTTTATATAGGATTCTGTGCCGTATGTACCAGGAAGCTCATAAAAAAAAGAAAAAAAATTGAATGAACATTGTTTTAAAAAGGCCCTTAAAGGGCTATAAAGTGCAGTGACTTTCATACCCTTGGGTTTTTCCATCTTATATTAGAGAGTTCCTCAATCAAAGCAGAGTCTGGGCATACGGAAGTGACAAGGAGGTGAGAACGTAGATTCCAAGGTCAGGGAGATGGGAGACTCCGCAGCAGGCTGGCACCCCATGGGGCATGGGTTTGGGTCCTAAGCCAACACTCCAGGAGGGACTTACTGGGTGAGATCTGGTTCTCCAAGGATGAGGTCACAGCCTCCTGGAGTGACAATGAGAACACCTCCGTCGAGGCTGCAAGGGGGCAGCTGAGAGAGGGGACATGCAGTAGGTAGGTGGATGAGGACGCATGCAGTGTGCAGGAACACAGACCACTGCGGTCTTGGCTATTCCCAGGGTTGGACCCTGGCCCCTCCATGTCCTTCCAGGTTTCCACACGGCTCCCAAGGGCCCAGGACAAGTATGGCCAAGAGATGCTCTCTGCAGTTTCTGGACTCCACTCTAGCTTTCAGACTGGGCTGGGTTCCACAAGTGGCATCTAAGCTGATCCCTCAAAGCTGCCACTGGGTTGAGAGAGAGGGAAGGACGGGACAACCACAGGATGGGCTATTAGGCAAGCATTCTAAACCATGTTTGCAAAGAAGAGTTAAGGTCCAGGGGAAATGTTCACAATATGGTGCTCAATGAAAAAATAAGCTACAAAAACTACGATCCCATTATGAAACAAAACAACACACACCCGCCCAAGCATACGGGAAGAGGCTAGACCCTAACATCAATGGGGTGACCTCTGGGGATAGGACTTGGGGGTGATCCTGTTTTCCCCTTAATTCTTTTCTGTATGTGCCAAATTCCCTGCCATGAACAACTGTTTTTACAACTGGAACTGATTATGCTAAAATCTAGTAAATATTTAAGTCATATTTCTTCCCAAAGAAAACTGTTCACTGTGTTATCCCCTTTGGTGCTAGAAATATTGAAACCACACAATGTTGATTTCCTTTTCTACACAACTGCCACACCAACAGGAGGCAGCAGGCTGGTTGTTGGGGGTATGCCAGGCAGAGGCTGGACAGGCAGGAGACGGGAGTTTTGGACTGTGGCTTCAGGGAGCAGTAGGAAACCAGCCCAGACCCAGGCCGCACAGACACCTCCTACTCATTCAGCACCTCAGAGTTGTGCAGCTTGCCTCCCAGTAGCACTGCACTTGACAGTTTGTGTGGCACACGTCACAGTGGTCTGGCACCTGTCAGTTTGCACAGCATACCTCACTGTTGAACTGCACTTGACCATTCCCACTTTCACCATAATCCGGCACCTGACAGTTTGCACAGCCTGGCTCCCAGTTGCACCACACTTGACAGTTTGTATGCACCCTCTCGCTGGTCCTCCCCAGGTGGATGGCAAAGGCATTCCTAGGCGGGGTTGTGCTCTCTCAACTCCAGCCACAGCAGGAAAGGGGACAGGACGTTGGGCTTCTGACAGGGCCCAGGAAGGCTCCAGACCCTGGACCCACCCGGGGGAGCTGCAGATGGGCTGGAGAGGAGGAGGGAGAATGGTCCCCTCCACTCCCACCTCTGAACCCCAGGAGGAAGCTGAGGGCTCCCAAGTGTCTATGCCACTTGGCTGAACTTTACGGAAGTGGTCCCTTTTGGTCTTCCCAAAAGCCCCATGGGGTAAAGATGCTTATAATAACCCTCATTTTGCAAATGAGAAAACAGACATTTGTTCCTTCAACAGGAATCTGGTGTATCCAGTATGCGCCAGGCCCCTACCAGGGTCTTGTTATATAATCCCCAAAACATCCCTGCATTATAGGGAATGGTTCCCAAACTTTAGAAATGAGACAGCTAAGGTTCAGAGAGGTTAAGTAACTTACCTAAAGTCACACAGCTAGTCAGATGTAAAGCTAGGATTCAATAACTTGAATGAATGCTTGGATGAACAAATGAATGACTCCCATCTGATCCAGATCCCGTGCAGACAGATGTCAGACCTCTCTTTTCACTTTGACTTCTATCCCTTCACTGCTTGACCCCATAGAAAAGTGGGAATAAGCACATTTTCCCCCTGCAGGGCCTGTCTTAGATCTTTGGGGACTCCTAACCCCAAATCAGCTACAGAAAGGATGTCAACTCCCAGCCCAAGACCACAAGGAAAGGCAAAACGAAGTCAATTCTGCAGCCTCCTCCTGCTCCAGAGGCCAGGCCCCCATCTTGGCCTCTCCATCACCAGAGATGACACAGATGCCCTGCAGAAGCCTACAGGCCTCAGGACACACGCTGGACATCCTCTGGCTGGTGACAGCCCATGGCAAGGAGTCCCTCCCCAGGCATCCAGTCTCAGTGCGCCCTTGTCCCATCCCTCCCTGGCTGTGGCCATCACCAGTGCTATGACCCATCCTCCTGCCTTGGTGGCGCGTGGCAGGAGTGTTTCTCCTGCAGCACTGTGGCTGGGTGGAGCCTAGGACTGGTTGTGGCCTATGAGCTGAAGAGGAGTCCATCGCTGCTGACTGGAAGACCTGCTGACCAGTTCAAGGCTTCCAGGGCTCCGCTCTCCCTCAGGCACAGGGGCCAACCAGGCACCATCAGCCAGGCCCCTGAGCGGCCACAATGAGCTTCAGTCCCCACCCACCTGCAGCAAACACTAGGCAGCTGTGAGAGCACATCTGCTGTTTTAAACCACTGAGCTTTAGGGCTGTTGTCTCCCCTAGGCTGTTCTGAGATGTAGTGTTGAAAGGAAGCCTGGCACAAAGACACTTGGGTTCCTTTTCTACCATTCAAAGTCCCAAAGCTCTCAGCCCTCGATGCCAAGGGAATACTCTGTCTGTTATTTATTTATTTATTTTTGAGTTGGAGTATCACTCCATCACCCAGGCTGGAGTGCAGTGGAACACTCGTGGCCACAGTGTGGCCATGCTAGGCTCCAGCGTAGCACCCACTAGACTCCGGTGATCCTTCCGCCTCAGCCTTCCAAGTAGCTGGAACTACAGGCGCATGTTACCATGCCCGACTAATTTCTGATTTGTTGTAGAGACAAGGTCGGGCTGGTCTTGAACCCGTGGGCTCAGGCAATCCACTCGCCTCGGCCTCCCAAAGTGCTGGGATTACAGGTTGAGCTACTGAGCCCGGCCACTGTCTGTTATTTAACTATATAAAAAGGACACCCCTATCAGGACAGGAGGCTGCCAAGATGGTGAAGAAGCCAAGGGTCTCCGCAGCCCTAGGCTCATCTTTGCAATTAGGCCTATGTGCAAAACCAGAGCAGGTAGGGTGGGGTGGGGGCAGGAAAGGACCACCTCCTTCCTTGCTGCCTTTTTCTCAGGCTCACTCAGCTGGTACTGTCCCCTACCCCGGGACCAATGAGGTCCCCGCTCAGTACCTGAGAGGCAATGGCTGGAGGCTGAACAGAGAGCCAGCCAGCAGACACAGGTCCAAGGACCATCTGTCTCTGGATGTCGTGGGGCCACATGGGACCTGGAGCCAGCCACACGTGGACTCCAGTCTGGCTCAGTCCCTCTGAGTCTCAGTCTCCTCTCCTGTGCAGTGGGGGTGATATCAACATCCCCGAGGCTGGTAGTGAGAATCAGATGAGATGATGACACAGAACGCTAAGGATAATCACTGTTCTTCTGTGCTTGCTGGTGTGCAGCTTTGCAAATGACTTCAGAGTTCAATGTCTTCTTTTGAAAGATGAACTTGATGGACTACGTAGGCTCTAACATGAGAAGGCTGAGGCTCAAACATACTAAATAATATGCACACAGAGAGCAAGTTGCCAGGGGTCTGACTGCGACATCCAGCTTCTCACCACTCCAACCCAGATGAGGGTCTGAGGTGGGCTGGATGGGTGGCTTTCCTCGTCAACAGCACTTCACGGCTTGGTCAACTCTCTGCCCGTCTTCAGGAAGTTTTGCAATCTTAGAGGGAAATACTGGCTCTTGGGGTGGAACAGGAAAGGAAAATCACAAAGAGGCCAGCAATGTCTTCCCAGAATTCTCGTCTGCGCAAAGGGGACCACCTGCACATGTCTGCCCCCAGTGGCATCCAAAGTGGGATACCCCCTCACCAAGTCTGCAGAAGAGGCTGTGGTTCCCACATGGAGTCTGGTCCCAGATCTGTCTGCTGGAAGCTTTGAAATCTCAGCAGCTCAAGGACCCCCACAGCTCCCAGGCACAGCCCTCCTGCCCTAACCCCACTCCCCCAGGAACATTCAGGTATGGGGGCTGAAACAGGAACAATTTAACCAATTTCAATTAATCATCGGTTCTAAAGATAAAGTCTCAGGGTGGATTAGTCACAAGGACTAGATTAGTCAGACTTATCTTAGAAAAGGCAGAAGTTTGCATGAACAGGTCTCTTGCCTCGGCAGATGGTCCCCTCTCTGCTTTTCCCTGTAAGCTCACCCTGCCTCTCAAGACAGGAGTTCAACCAACACGGCGGATGACACTACCAGGAGACGCGTGTCAGACAGGAGTGGCACCTGCCCAGGATGGCCTTAAGGGAACTGCTCTTTTTCCATCTTTGTTTCCCTTTAATAAATTTCCTCAATCATCTCAGGCTTCATGGTGCAAGGAAAGCAGGTAGAATTTGGGGGTCAAACGCCTAGGTTTGAGGGGAGAGTCTGCCACTTGTGAGCCACATGCATGGAGCACTTTACCTCTCCAAGCATCAATGTTCTGAACATAGCAAGCAATACTAATGTGTAACACATCACATCTAACTGCCCTGTAGTGTCTGCATATGGAAGACTTTCAACCCTCAGGATGTCCCACCCAGTCCTCACCATGCCAACATTTCCCAAAGTCCAGGCAAGTCACTCAGCCTCTCTGAGTGCCAGCTCCTCATCAGCAAAAGGGGACAGTAAAACTCACACTTCTTATCTGACAGGGTGATCAAGAGGATGAAAGGAGGTACAGGGTGAGAACCCTCAGCAGAATGCATGAGTGCTGTTTTTCCTACCGTGCTCCTTCCCACACATGTGCATGCAGGGACATCCAGTCACACAGAGAGGAGCTGGCACTGCTTGGGAGACATCCAGAGCTTTGCATTAAGCCTCTAAATGTCACCAACCAGGTTGGCTGGTGTCCTTCCCGCCCCCCAGTCCCTACCATATATGGAGAGGGCACAGCTGATTTCAACAACCAGGCTGTACATAGCAGTTCTGGGCTGGTCCCATGGCTGGACAATTATATGACCCTGGACAACTTACCCTCTCTAAGTCTCAGTATGCCTATCTGTAAAACAAGAGTAAAAATGATAATCACTTTACTGAGATGATGTAATTTCGGTTACTTATTCCTTAGGAGTCACTTAAGATTAATTTAGACTCACTTATTCCTTCCATTCACCATTGTACTGGAGGTTCTAGTTGGGGTGATTAAGAGAAAAAAGAAAAGAAACAAAAGCCATTCAGATTGGAAAGGAAAAAGCAAAACTGTCTCAATTCACAGATGAGATCATCTTATATATAGGCAATTCTGAAGAATTCATAAAAATGCTATCAGAACTAATCAGGTTCAGCAAGGTTACAGGATACAAGATCAACAGACAAAAATCAACTGCATTCCCAACATGGGCAATGTTCTGAGAGTGAAATTAAGAAAATAATTCAATTTGTTACATCATCAAGAGGATAAAATACTTAGGAAAAATTTAACAAAAGAAGTGCAAAACTTATATTTTGGAAACTATATAACATTGTCAAAAGAAACTGAAGATCTAAATAAATGGAAATACATCTCATCTTTTCCATGAAATGTATTTCTGCTTACAAATAATAAACAATCCTGAAACAAGATTTCAAATAATATTGAAAAAGTGAAACAAAGTTGGAAGACTCACACTTCCCAATTTCAAAACTTACTACAAAGCTAAAGTAATCATGACAGTGTGGTACTGGCATAAGGGTGGACATATAGATCACTGGACTAGAACAGTGAGGGTAAAAATGAACCCACACACTTATGGTCAGTTGCTTTACAAAACATGTGCCAAGACAATTCAATGGGGAAAGAATAGTCTTTTCAACAAACAACAGGATGTCCACATGCAAAAGAATGCAGTCAGACCCCTCTCTCCCACCATATAAAAAATTAACTAAAAAATAAACCAAAGATCTAAATGTAAGAGCTAACGCTATAAAAGTCTTACACAAAATCATAAGTATAAATTTTTATGACACTGAATTAGGAAATGGTTTCTTATTTATGACACCAAAAGCACAATTAACAAAAAAATAAATTGAATATCATCACAATGTAAAACTTTTGTGCTTCAAAGGACACAGTCAAGAAAGTGAAAACACAACCCACAGAATAGAATAATATGTCTGATAAGGGACTTGCACCTAGAATATAAAAAGTACTCTTACAACTCAATTATAAAAAGACAAACAATTTAAGAATGGGCCAAGGATCTAATAAACATTTCTCCACAGAAGATATACAAATATATGTGAAAAGATATTCAACATCATTAGTCATCAGGAAAATACAAATCAAAACCTCGAGTTACTACCTCACACCCAATAGAATGGCTATAATCAAAAGCAAAGTTAATAATGTTGATACGGATGTGGAGGAATTGGAATTCTCATATACAGCTAGTGAGAATGCAAAACTTTAGAAAACAGTCTAGCAGTTTCTTAAAAGGTTAAGCACAGTTACCTTATAACCCAGCAATTTCACTCCTAAATATATACCCAAGAAAACTGAAAACATATGTTCCCACAAAAGAAAATCTACAGGATTGATCATAGCAGTATGATTCACAATAGCCAAAAAATAGAAACAAATCAAATGTCCATCAACTGATGGATGGATGAATTAATCAAATGTGGTCTATCCACACAACATAATGTTACCCAGCAATCAAAAGGAATGAAGTATGATACATGCTACAACATAGATGAACCTTGGAAACACTATAAGTGAAAGAAGCCAGTAACAAAAGATCATGTTACATGATTCCGTTATAGGAAATGTCCAGAATGGGCAAAGCTGTAGAGACAGAAAGTACATTAGTGGTTGTCTAGGACCAAGAGACTGGGGAGTGACTGCTAAAGGGTGAAAAGTTTCTTTTAGGGGTTATAAAATATTAAAAAATTGGTTGTCCTAATGGTTGCACAACTCTCTGAATACCCTAAACCCACGGAACTGTACATTTTAATATGTAAATTCTATGTAATATAGCCTATATCACAATACACTGCTACCAGAAAAGATTCATTTCTTCATACTGCAAGTATTTATTGAGTACCTAATATGCTTGGTAAAGCATTGCTCTGGGTACATAGGATACATCAGTGAACATAACAGACAAGATCTCATCTCTCATCTCTCCAGAAGTTGGAGACAGACAATAAACATTACAAAAAATTAAATCATATACAGATAATTCCTGATCTACAATGAGGTTATGTCCTGGTAAATCCATTGCAAGTTGAAAATATTGTAAGTCAAACATGCATTTAAGACATCTAACCTAGAGAACATCATAGCTTAGCCAAGCTTCTCTTAAATGAGCTCAGAGCACATTAACCTACACTTGGAAAAATATCAAAAGTCAAAATGCAAGGTACAGTTTCTACTGAAGGCATATCCCTTTCATCATCATCCATTTGAAAAACTGTAAGTCTACCAACGTAAGTCGGGGACCGTCTATAGTATATTAGAAGATAATAAGAGCTGTTTTTAAAAGAAGAACCAGGTCAGGAGGGTCTGAAGCACAGAGGAGGGGTTTGACGCAACGTGAAACTGGGTGAAACTGGCTGACCGGGCAGGAGCTGCACTTATGGAGCAAGGACTTAAAGGAGGCGGAGGAGAAGGAGGGGTCTTCTGAGGAAGGACATCCGGAGCAGAGGGGGTGGGGAATGGGGAGTGTTTCTGCTTGGGGAAGATGAAAGAGTTCTGGATATGGTGGTGGTAATGGCAGCACAACAATGTGAGTGCACTTAATGCCACTAAGTTGATCACCTAAACTGGACAAAATTTTATGTTATGTGAACGTTACCACAATTTAAAATAGCTTTTAAAAGAAAAGAAAAAAAGAATCACTGGCGGTGTTGTTGAGAAGAGACTGAGGGAGACAAGGGTAGAGTTGGGAGGGAGTGAGGAGGTGGGGGATGCGCTGGGGGGAGCAAAGAGGTGGGGTCTAGTAGGGAGGGAGGGAGGTGGTGGCAGGTGCAGTGGGGGGGGAGAAAAGAGGTGGGAGTGCAGTAGGGAGGGAGTAGGGGTGCAACAGGGAGTGAGGAGGTAGAGATGCAGCCAGCCAGGAGTGAGGAGGTGAGGGCAGGGTAGGGAGGGAAGTTGGGAGGGCCTGTATCTGCACAGGACAGTCTATGCTTCCCTACCCTTCGAAGGCCAGAGCCTCCTCCCCTCTGCCACAGGGACCCACCATGCTCCAGACTATTACAGCCCCAAGGGAGACTGAGAGAGAGAAGAAGACCCCAGCTGAGACCAGAGAAGGCTGAGGACGGAGGAAAACCAGGAACAGTGGGGCCCAGGAGGAGGGAGGGATCATCTGTTAACGCTATTGATGGGTGCCATGAGATGAGGCATGAGAACCAGCCACTGTACCAGCCACAGGCAAGTCACTGGTGACCTTGAGCAGGGAGAGAACCTACAGAGTGGTCAGCACATTGACTGGCATGTCAAAGGCCTTCAACAGAAGTTACTGGAAGCTGGAAGGGGATCTCCTCGGCATTCATGCTCCCAGCCCGCCCACAGTACCATCTAGTGCCCTGACCAGCCTGGAGCAGGCTGCCCAGGGCCCACGCTGAGTCAGAACATGCCCAGGGCAGGGCCAAGGCCAAAGTCCCTCCCACCCACACACAGAGTCTGTCCAGTGATGCCCAGCCATGGCGGGCCACGCTGGCCATGCAGGACCCTGGGCCATGAGGTCTCTCGGGGTACCCCCAACCCGCGGCTTGAGCATTTCCCAACAGGCCCAGCTCCTTGACTGCCTGTGATACCAAGAGCCCACGGTTTGAACCCTGGGGTTTATCCGCCAGCCAAATGAAAAATATTTTATAAAACTGTAATGCTGCACAAAATTGCTAAGTACATATATAAGGCTAATGCCACTGTAATATTAAAATACTAAATTCATTTATATATTTTTATTTAAATTGCTGGGGCAGCTTGCCATAGTTGATTAAAAATTCTGAACAGGGTGTATTGTACAGGCCAATTATGAAGCAGGGTGTAAATGCTGGGAACAGCACTTGGAATGTGCAGAAAACCATTTGTAAAATGAGATTTCTTAAAATAAATAAATAAAAGGTGAAAAAAAAAGAATCAGGGCACAGACAGGCGGGCTCGCATGAAGCCCAGGGAGCCGGCAGGAGGGGCAGGCCCTGGAGGCTGGAGCCCAGGGTGAGGCTTCCCAGGGCAAGGTTTCCCCGGGCAGCAGCACAGCCCCAGTCCTCCGCTGTTGTGTTACTCAAGCCAGGCCAGTGTCTGTCATCCATCCCTGGCACTTTTCCCTGGTTTTCAGACTTCAATAGCTGCATTTATCACAACTCAAGCCTCCCACCTCTCCTTCTGGAGCCCTGGAAAAGAGCCCTGGCCGAGCCTGGAGCGGACACACACTTCTAGCCCCTCCCAGGTACTGCTGGCCACCACAGGACAGGAACTGCAGGAACCCCAGTGTCGCCTCTGCCCTTCCAGGGGTCGCCTGCCCTGAAGGACTACCCATGGGGGGCAGGAGCTTCCTCACTCACCAGTGGGACACTGCAGCGTGCCCCCACCATGCTGTGAGGCCCCTGCTGCACACAGCACCAACCTGCTCATTAACACAGGGCTCACTAGATTCCCATCCTCCCTGATTCGCTTTGTGGGATCGCCTCCCAAATGGGTCATTTGCAACCAAATGTGGCTCAGGGTCAGCTTCTGGGGGAGCCTCAAGTCCCTGCATTCTCCAGGTCACGGCTTCCAAGTTGCTGAATGGACACACCAGCGTCAACCTCTGAGGGTTCGGATCTGGGAATAGTTGCAGAAGAGCTGGGAAAGCTGTGATCCAGGAGGGCTTTGCAGCCCGTGGCATCTCTCTCTTGGGACACCCTGGTCTCCCAATGGAGTCCTGTGACTTTGAGTGTGGCTGCTCCCTGTGTCCCATGGACAACTAAGCTGACTGCGGAGTCACTGCTGGAACCCCACGTACAGCTGTAAGAGCTCTGGGAGGCTCTGGGTGTCCCCAGAGGGGCAGCAGCACAGGGTGGAGGAAGCACTAGCGTTTGGGAGTTGGGCAAACCTCAGGTGTATTCCTGCTCTGCACTTACTGGCTGTGTGGGCCCCTCAGCAGAGACATGACACTAGTCATGCCTACTTGTGAGGATCGTGCCTACCTGTGAGATCATGCCTACCTGTCAGGATCATGCCTACCTGTGAGGTCATGCCTATCTGTGAGATCATGCCTATCTGTATCATGCCTACCTATGAGAACATGCCTACGTGTGAGGATCATGCCTACCTGTGAGATCATGCCTACCTGTGATAATTAAGCCTACCTGTGAGATCACGCCTACCTGTGAGGATCATGCCTACCTTTTAGGAGCATTCCTACCTGTGAGATCATGCCTACCTGTGAGATCATGCCTACTTGTGAGAATCATGCCTACCTGTGAGGATCATGCCCCTACCTGAGATCATGCCTACCTGTGAGATTATGCCTACCTTTTAGGATCATGTCTGCTTGTGAGATCATGCCTACCTATGAGATAATGCTTACTTATGAGGATCATGCCTATCTGTCAAGATCATGACTACTATCAAGTTTATGACTACCAGTCAGGATCATGCCTACTTGTAAGGGTCATTCCTACCTGTCAGGATCATGGCTACCTATAAGATCATGCCTGCCTGTGGAAAGATGCCTATCTGTGAGATCATGCCTACTTATCATGCCTACCTATCAAGATCATGGCTACCAGTCAGGACCATGCCTACCCATGAGAATTAAGCCTGCCTGTGAGGATCATGTCCACTTATGAGGATCTTGCCTACCTCTGAGAATTAAGCTTACCTGTGAGGTCATGCCTACCTGTCAGAACCTTGCCTACCTGCAAGGATCATGTCCACTTATGAGGATCTTGCCTACCTCTGAGAATTAAGCTTACTTGTGAGGTCTTGCCTACCTGTGAGGATCATGCCTACCTGTAAGATCAGGCCTACCTGTCAGGACGATGGCTACTTGTGAGGACACCGCAGAGTCCACAAGCAGACAAGGGCATGCTAGCTTGGTCTTGGCACATGAAGATGTGGATGACAGTGAGGAAGGAGACAGTGACAGTGGTGATATTTGCAGAATGGACCACCTGCCATGTAGCCTTCTCTGGCCTCCCTAAACTCCCAGGGCTACTGTAATCCCCAGCACAGACTGAACCCCACATTTCTACTGCCTCTGGAGACCCTGGGGTGCTTCTCATTTTGATTCTTGGCCCCCAGTAGGCCTAGCTCTTATGCTGCATGATCTGTAGCCCCTACTCTAGCATTGGGTTGCCAGCAGAGACTTTGTGATGGTTCATTATGTGTCAGCAGGCCTGGCTCACAGGGTGCCCAGATATGTGTCTAAACATTATTTCTGGGTATATCTGTGGGCATGCTTCTGGATGAGATGAGCCCTTGAATCAGTGGACTGATTAAGCAGGTTTTCCTCCCCAATGTGAGTGGGCATCACCCAGTCCTTTGAGGATGTAAGCAGAGCACAAAGATGAAGGGAAGCAGAATTCTCTCTCGGCCTGGCTGAGACCAGGACCTGGGGCTTCCCTTGCCCTCAGACTAAGACCTACACCACTGGCACTCCTACGAACTCAGACTAGAACTCCCGCACCAGCTCTCCTGGACTTCTCTCCTACAGATGGCAGTTTGTAGGACTTCGGCCTCTATAGTCATATGAGCCAATTCCTTATAAATATTACATTCCTCATAAATCTCACCTAAATATCCTGTATCTATATCTCTCCATGGTTCTAAAGAAAGCTGACTGACACAGACTCCATCCCAGCCTCTGGCTCGACTGGTAAAGGCTCCACACAGATGCAAATGAGGACTTGGCACAGTTCTGCTCTGCCCCTATATGCTTGGCACTGCCCATGTGGTCAAGGAAGAGCCATCCCTGCCCTGGTGGAGTTCACAGTCCAGTAGAGGAGACACTCAGTCATTCATGCATTCATCCAATGAGTCTCTGGTCAAGCTTGCTGTGCTGGGCACTCCCCTAGCTGCTTGGGATACTGAGATAAATAGACAGGCAGGCCGAAGACAAGTGCTGAGCAGAAGTCTTGGAGAGTAAATGAGTATCATCATAAAAGCAGAACCTTGGGCACTTTGGAAGGGGGAGGCGAGAAGATTGCCTGAGCTCAAGAGTTCGAGACCAGCCTGGGCAACATGGCGAGATCCTGTCTCTACAATAAATCAAAAAAATTAGCTAGGTGTAGTGGTGCACACCTGTGGTTCCAGCTACTTGGAAGGTTGAGATGGATAGATCGCCTGAGCCCAGAAGGTGGAGGCTGCAGTGGCCGTGAGCGTGCCACTGCACCCCAGCCTGGGTGACACAGTAAGACTCTGACTCCAAAAAAAAAAAGAAAAAAGAAAAAGAGCTGTGATGAAGGGTGGCCACAATTTACACGGGTTCAGGGCAGTCAGCAAAGGCTTCTCTGAAGTCAGACTTAAGCACCAAAAAGGACTTGTGTCGTGTGTCCAGCCCCAGAAAATAAGCAAGGTCTGTTGGCAGAGGACAGGGAGGGAGGAACTCCTGCCACAGAGAGTCAGACTGAGCAGGAGCCTGCAAACTGGACATGGAGGGGCCAGGAGGCCGCCCCAGGAGGATGGCTAGAAGCCACTTTCCCACACTTTAGGGTGATGTCCAGTCCTGAGTTCCGAGCCTGTGGGTGGTGCCAGTGGTTCCAGGGCCTGTCCACACATCACCAGTGATTCCCTTCTCCAGGAAAACAACTGTGTTTATTTTCTTTTCCACATTCTGGACTGAGGCCATATTATAACTACAAAACGCACAACCCATAATGTGTTCTAAACTATCCCTGCATAGTATGTGGTTTTGGAATAATATATAAGATGCTTAATAAAAATTAATATGAAAATAAGAGTCATCAGCCTCACTTACAAATAAAATCAGTATTAATTTCTTTGCCTGCAGTTTCCCTGATGAGGTAGTGATGACGTGTTCATCTCCCCATTGACACAGTCCACTGGGGAGGTACCTACTCCTCTTGCTCCAACTTCAAATCCCGATGGTCTCAGGGTCTCAAAACAACACATGGCAGCGAGAGGGATAGTCCCATGGGTCACAGCAACTCCTGAGTTTTCCCAACCCAAGTCTGGGCTGGGTCCCAGTGTGAGGACTGTGCCTGATGGACGGTGGACACAAGACAAGTAGCTGCTGAAAGCTGTTCTTTGAGATACTCGGGTCTGTCAGGCCCAAACCTCTTGGGAACTGGTGTAAACCCCAAGACCCTGCTGTGAGTGTGGAACTGCAGGGCAGCAGAGCAGAGTGTGACAAGCCTCTGTTCCCTGGTGAGCAGAGCCCTGCCATGAGTTCAGGAAGCTCAGCCAAGAAGCATGAAGCCATAATACCAGGCAGTCTACACTGTAGTCAAGCACCACACCCAGAGTCCCGGGCGGGCCACTGGGGGCCAGAGATGATAGAAGGCCAGAAAAACAAAGGTCAGGCTTCCTGGAGGCTGTGCAGCCGGGACAGGGAAATCAGAGCACAGGCCACATGGCCCAGCCCCACCAGCTCTGACTTACCACATGACAAGGCAATACCAGCAAAACACAGCAGGACAGGGTGTGCTGCTGGGGTGACAGAGCCCAGGAGCCCTGGGAGGACAGCATAGTTATTTCCAAAGCCCAGCCTTCGAGGGTCCCAGCCCCACTCCATCTCCTGCTGCAGTGGCCCTAGAGCTGTCGATGGAGCAGAGCTTGGCACCTCCCCCTGAGATTTACCACCTCCAGCTGTGTTCTCCCAAGTTCTTGGGCCAGCACCCCACAGTGCCTCCTCTCTCCTCCCCTCACAGGCCTGGCCCCTCAGCCAGCCTTTCTCTCAGCAACCCTAGTCCCCAGTGCCAAGGGACTGCCCCTCCTCCCATTTGCCAGCCCCATGGGAAAGGAAATCCCCAATGGCCAGTCTTCAAATTCAAAATTGGTGACGTCCTCAAACAGTTTTCTCAACAAAAGCACAGAGTTGACACCCTTTTTCCTCCATTGATCCTATAAATTTTTTTAAAAATAGATCATCCCTAATGAAAAGGTATGACTAAGAGAGTAGGTTCCAGGATCTGGCTCCAGTCCTCGTTCTGTCACTTACCTACACCTGTTTTCTCATCTGTAAAACAAACAGGATAATATCTGCCCCATGACTTACGTGACTTATCCAAGGATCTGATACATAATAAGTGACAAACAAATTAAGTGAGGTGGTAGTGGCGAGTAGTGGTAGTGATGGTGACGATGATGACAATGGTGACGATGATGAAGATGATGGTGACAATAATGATGATGGTGGCGTGATGACAGTGATGGCAGTGATGATGGTGATGGTGGTGGTGGCGGTGGTGGTGGTGGTGGTGGCGATGGTGGTGGTGGTGGTGATGGTGATGATGGTGATGGTGGTGGTGGTGATGATGGTGTTGATGATGGTGATGGTGGTGGTGGTGGTGATGGTGGTGATGGTGATGATGATGGCAACGATAATGGTGATGATGGTGATGATGAGGGCGACGATATGATGGTGGTGATGATGGTGATGATGACAGCGGAGCCCTCTCTCTGGCTTATAGGCACATTCTGATCAATACATCAAAAAACACAGTAGCTAAAAAGCTCTGGTCACAGCCCAAATCCATAAGCCAGAGCTCTCTTTCCTCCCCCAAGTCTCAGGTCCTGCAGGCTCAGCAGATGCACTCTTGAATCCTTATTCATCAAAGAGAAGGTCAGGGGAAATGAGTCCCTCCCTGAGTTGGCTCACATTTACAGAAACCTCAGCCCCCTCCGGCCCTATCCACAGGCATCTGCCTCTGGCCACTGGCAGCACCAGGCACCGTCAGAAACACTCAGCATCATCTCTCTTTCCTAAATCCAAACTGCTAAGCCAATTATTGTATTTCACTTTCAGTGGAAATTCCATCACTTTGTACTAAATCCCACTATATACAAAACATCGAGTGGCTTCTCCTGATAAGAAAAGGTACAGGAAAATTGCCACATTAGATACTGCCTATTATCTGGGCTATTTTTGTTGAAAATGACACATTGTAGGCACAGACTCCCAACAGCCAATCTGAGTCCCTGCAGACTTCACTCCAGGAAATCCAAGGCTTTCCACCCAAGTCAAAGCCCTGCTACTCCATCCCCATCCCAGGGTTTCATTTTCCAGAAGGTTTTAACAGAAGACAAATAGGAAGGCAATCCTGTGGGGTCATCCTTTAGCCTCAGGCTCCAACAGACCTCTGACAGCCACAAGTCACAGAACACAGTGGCTTCCTGGAAGCCGGGAGTCCTGGGCTCCAGTTCCAGACTGCCTACCCTCTGAGACCCTGAGTCCACCCCTCTAGACTCTGTGGGGTTCCCATATGATGAAGGAGAGGTCCCGCTGGGGGTTCTCTAGGGCTCCCTCTGTTCTGATACAACTGACAATGATTTCCATGCCTACAGCAGAAACCCAAGCATCCACCGTTAGCCGGCACGTTTCAACCCAGGAAGGAAAATCATTCATTTGTGGCTCAGAAAAGCCATGGAAAAGTTTACTTTTTGCAAATGTTTTCTTTACAAAAGCCAAATCCCACAGCTGATGTGATGTGGGGCAGATTAGACAATTAAAGCAGGCACCCAGAATACAAATCTGCATTTGCTCAGCTGGGTCTGGAGGAGATCGCCATTTCCTTCCTCCCACAAGTCAATTTACTCAGAGAGCAGCCTTCTCTCCAGATAAGCACATTGACTTTAAAATAAAGTGTGTGCCAACAGCTGCAGCCCTGCGACTGGAGCAGACAGAGATGTGGCACGGAATGATAATTAAATATATTTTCATCATCCGTCATTTTTTTGCTGCAGGTGCCAGGGTAATAAATCTGGACTTGCCCCTTTTGTCAGCTGGCAGTGAACACATTTTAACGTGAAATCTCCTGGGAGGAATTAAGAGTCACTTGGACTTGTAAAGGAGAAAGAGTTTTACTTCCAAACTGCCAAGTGGGGAGCTCACAGCTGATTGGTTTCATAATACTTTATTATTTGACAATATATATGCCTCGGGTTGTATTTCAGAATACCACACCTACGGGATAACCAGTGTTCCAAGAGATTTGTCATCAAACTCTAGAATAAAAACTTATTTGGGAAGATTTTCACCACAATTTCTTTTTATGAATCCCAAATTTAATGTATTATTGACTAGGTCTATTCCAATATTTTAAAATTTACCCTGCATCCTTCAAATTCCCCAGTAGCCTTTTTTCCCTCTCATAACACATTGCAGGGAAATCTGTGGCCTCTGCTGCCTGTAGTCTGAGTTAAGTGCTTTCGATTGGCCTAAGGAGTTTGGTTGACTTTTTATTTTGACAGTTTAACAGCTCCTTGTCCCCAGGGGCAGCCTCAAGTGAGCAGTCCTCAGAAAAGCCAACTGAAATGGCACGTCATAGCTTCTTCAGATTCCTTCCTTCCTTCCTCTCCAACGACACGTCGTCTGCAGAACATCTTCACTGAAGAGCAAGGCTGGGTAAAGCCAGGCAGGGACAGAGAAGAGATGCAGTGGCCCAGGGAGATGTAAGCCTCAGATAGCTCCTGCAGACCACTGCCACCCCTAGAAGGAAGGGAGGGACTCACAGTACCCATCATCATCAGTGACACACAGTGACAGATGGTAGCCCAAACAGGGCCAAAGTGACCACATTTCTTCTCCTCCTCTGCCTCAAAGGAATGTTCTGGAAAGGAAATCCCTCCCACACCTGCCCTCACCCACCCTCCCAGGGCACCCACACACATCTGTAGAACCTCAAGAACGCCTAAAGAAGGTGACACGGGACAGACTAAAGCAGGTGGGCTCTGTGCATATTTCTCCAAAGGAGGGCGGCTCCTTTACCAGGCCTTGACCACCGGCCACGGTAATTCCCACCAACATGCTTGAGTCCTTCTGATCTACATTCCTCAGAAGGGACCAGGGCTCAGACAAAAAAAAACATAACCTGAAACCGACAGGTCAATGCAAAGTGTCTCTGAAAATGCCTTAGTAAATACACCTAACAGCCTCTCTTTCTACTGACAATGAGTACTGTCCTATCCAGTTCCTTGTGGGGTCCCACACCCAACAGGTGGGTGGGACACTAGGTGGCGCAGCTCCAGAAGAGGCCGCCCACAAAGAACCCAAGGTGAGGCTCAATGCCAATCACAATCCCAGCAGGTTCTTCTGTAGCAATCAACAAGCCAGTTCTAAAACTCAGGTGGAAATGCAAAAGGCCTAAGTAGCCAGAACAATTTGAAAGAGAAGAATAAAGCTGGAGAGCTAACAGTTGGATTCAAAGGATCTCAAGACTTATTATAAGGCTACAGCAGTCAAGACAGTGTGGTATTAGCATAGGCAACCAGGTCAATGAAACAGAAATAGGGTCTCATCTACATGGACAAATGGTTTTTTACAAAGGGGCAAAACACAATTCAGTGGAGGAAGAGGAGTCTTTGCAACAATTAGTGTGGGAATAACTAGACATCTACAAAGAAAAATGAACCTCAATCCATACCTCAAACCATATGCCAAAATTAAAAGGTTCAAAATGGATTATGGGCCTAAGTTTTAAAATCTATAAAACTCTGACAAGAAAACATAAGAGAAAATGTGTGACCTTGGGTTAGTTAAGAATTACTTAGAGGCCGGGCACGGTGGCTCAAGCCTGTAATCTCAGCACTTTGGGAGGCTGAGGCAAGGATTGCCTGACCCCAAGGGTTCAAGACCAGTTTGGGAAACTTGGTGAGAACTCGTCTCTACAAAATATATTAAAAAAAAAAAAAAATTAGCCGGCGTGGTAGTGTGCTCCTGTAGCTCTGACTACTTGGAAAGCTGAGGCAGAGAGATCACCGAAGTCCAGGAGGTTGACACTGGCATGGCCATGAGCGCACCACTGCACTCCAGCCTGGGTAACAGAATGAGACTCTGACTCAAAAAAAAAAAGAATTACTTAGGTAGCTGAGCATGACGATATGCATCTGTAGCCTCTGCTACCCGGGAGGGGCTGAGGCGGGAGGATTGCTTGAGGCCAGGAGTTCTAGGCTTCAGTAAGCTATGGTTCTACCTGTGAATAGCCACTGCACTCCAGCCTAGGTAATACAGCAAGATCCCCCACACACAAGCAACACACACACACACCCCTCACCCACTCTAGTTTCTTAAAAAGAAGACTGATATGACACCAAAAGTATAATTCTTAAAAAAAAAAAACTCATAAACTGAACACCATAAAAATTAACTTCTACGCTTCAAAAGATACTGTTAAGAGCATGAAAAGACAAATCACAGTCTGCAAGAAAATCTTTGCAAGGCGTACATCTGATAAAGGACTTTATCTAAAACAGCACTGTCCAACCTTGGGGCTTCCCTGGGCCACATCAAATAAAGAGGAATTGTCTTAGGCCACACATAAATTATATAACATAGTATATATACATAATAAGACTTATTTTATTTGTTTGTGTTTGTTATTATACAGTTTAGAAAAATGAGAACAATGAGGCTGCATTACTAGCTGTCTTGGGCCATATGCAGCCCATGGGCCATGGTTGGACATGCCTGATCTAAAATACATATTAAAAACTCTCAAAATGCAATAATATCACAAATAACCCATTTTTTTAAATGAACAAAAGATTTGAACAGACACTTCACATAAGAAGATATTAGTGCATGAACAGACACTCAACATCAGTAGTAATTAGGAAAATTCAGATTACAGTAATGATGAGATACTACCACATGCCCTTTAGGATGGCTCAAATTAAAATGACTGACCATACAAAAGGCTGGTGAGGATGTGGAGAAACTGGAACTCTCGAACCCGCAATGGGGGTGTAAAATGGTGTGGTCAGTTTGCAAAGCAATGTGTCCATTTCCATGTGATTCCATTCCAAGGCAATTTACCCAAGAGGAAAGAAAGCACATGTCCGTGTACACAAATGTTCATGGCTGCTTTATTTGTAAAAGTCAAAAATTAGAAAGCAACCCAAATGCCCATCAACAGGTAAATGGACAAGCTGTTTCATATCCACACAACAGACCACTACTCAGCAATAAAAAGAAATGAGTTACTGATACACACAGCATGGGTGAATCTCAAAATAATTATGCAGAAAGGAGCCAGACAATGCAAGCTAACCTCTTCTGACAGAAAGCAGAATAGTGGCAGCCGGGGGAGGAGGGGGAGGAGGGCCTGGAGGAAGGGATCACCAAGTAGCTCAGGGACACTTTTGGGGAGACGGACATGCTCATTATCTCGATATGGTGATGGTGACACCAAAACTCACCAAGCTGTCTATCTGGTGCAGTTTGCTACACATCAACTGTGCCTTAATAATGCTGTTTTTAGAGAAAGAATATAATGTGAATGGTGCCCCCAAGGTTGTGTCAGGAGGCGCCTGTGTGTACAGGTGCTGTAAGCCCAGGAAAAAAAAATTTGCCAAAAGGAACCATAAGTTGTCTATGACTGGTGATGGAAATGTGTGCATCTGAATTCAAAAACATCCCCTTCTCCATCCATCCAACCATCCATTCATTCATTTCACAAATGATGCACTGAGTCCTGAAGGTACAAAGACATGGTTTCTCTCCTGAAAAAAAAACTAGAACAGGAGCCCTGACTGGTGATTGTGCCAATTGTTCTAGCCCTTGGTCAGAACCAAGCACAACTGCAGGCACGTGAGTGTATCTACACAGCCAGGCAGTGTACCTGACAGAGCTCAGGCAAATTACACGAATGCTTTGTGCCTCAACTTACTGTATAAAATGAGGATAATAATCATAGTCACCTCAGAGGGCTGTAATGATTTAATAAATTAACATTTGCATGATTCTTAGAAAAATGCCTGACATTTAGAAAGTACTCAGTGAGTGCTACGTGCAGTACTGTAATTATTACTTACGTGTCTACACTACCTGTAGAAACAGACACCAGGATGTAAGGAGGTCTCTTTCAGATGCTGAGATAAGCGACTCTGAATCCATTTGCCTGCCTGTATTTCCTTACTTTTCCTCACTGAACATGCATTACCTCTGAAAATTAGCATTGCATGTAAATAAAATACCCAAATGAACAAATAGGCTAGAATGCTAAACAGCATGAATATTTACTCACCCACCCACTCAAGCACATTTTAAAGGCAAGCTCCCCCTGCAGGTGCCCAGCCCACACCCTCAGAGAAGCAGACATCCCAGATCAGGTCCGTATACCTGTGGCAGGTGAGCACGTCGGAGATGTGAACAGAGGTTTCTCTTTGCCCCCATTCCTTATAGCCTTTCATTCTAACCAGACAGGGGGCATCTGTGCCCTGGGGAAGGGCTGTTATGTGAGAGAACAGAAGAATCAAAGCATTGGCTTTAGAATTTCAAAAGACAAGGCCCAAATGCATGCAGAGATGAGGGAAGCCGAGGCCAGTGAGAGCCGCTTCCTGCCAGAGCCCGCAAGGGGAGAAGGAGCTGGACACCGCCTTCAGGTACCCGATGATGAGTGGGCAGAGACCTCCTAGAGGTCCCAGCTCTGGAGCAGGGGCCGAGCCTCGTCCCTGAAGCTGAACCAATGAGCATCTTCCCTGAGCCTCAGCGACAGGAAGTGGCTGCTGGGGGCCAGGGAACAGCCAAAGGGTTCCTTGTACCCCAAGAAGGGTGTGGAGGCAGCTGAGAAAGAGCTGCCCCTTTAGAGGCCCCACAGTAGGGACAAAGGGAAACAGCAAGGCTCTGTATGGGGGATCAGGACATGGGGAACAGCAGAAACTGAGTCAGACTCCTTGCCTCCACCAGCTCCACATACCAACAAACCTAGCAATGGGATGGGGAGCCTCAGGTGGCTGAGGAAAGCCAGAGCTAAATGAGATGGTGTTTCTGTAACCTCCTGGAATGAAGGATTGAAATGAAAATTCACATCAGTTATAGAAAGACAGAGACGGCTCCATGTGGGGGCCCCCAATCGGCAGCCGGTGTGTGCCTGCCGCATACGGTCACTACCATCAACATCCTTCAGCCTCCAGCGCCTGACAGCATGCCAGGCCCCCGATACAACATGGAGGAAGACCTGGATCCCAGTGGGGTCGGGTGGGCGGCGAGGCCAGTCCTGCAAAGCTTCAGGAAAGGCTGTTTGGGCAAAACTTGAAGTGCCAGAGGTCAACAAGGGCACTTGAGGCAGAGGGT
This sequence comes from Carlito syrichta, assembly GCF_000164805.1. NCBI lineage: Eukaryota > Metazoa > Chordata > Mammalia > Primates > Tarsiidae > Carlito > Carlito syrichta. Next base: position 459,928 of record NW_007246020.1, read on the forward strand.
ACAGCAAGGGCAAAGGTAAGATCATCCTAGAACACAGCTTCCCCCACCAGGAGTTCACAACTTAGTGAAGGTGACAAACGTTACAAGAATAGCATGAAGACAGTATTGAATTGGTCGCTAAGTTCCACCAGGGTAAATGTGGTGTCTCCAAGTGCTCGCGGACGGAAGGACTCACGTCATTCTATAAGGGTTTTCATCCACCCTCTGAGGGGTGAGAAGGGGATTGCAGCATGTTTTCAATAATACTGAATTTATTCCATTGAAAGAACCATCCTTTGTTCTGTGATTCTGTCCTTCCAACTTCCTTTCATGAAACGTTGATGTATAAGATAGCTGGAATTTTTCTAAGTCTTACTTGGCAGAGTTTAGAGTCACTACCCCATAAGTTCCTTCCATTTAAAAAAACAGCACTAGCCGGGCACAGCAACTCACGCCTATAATCCCAGTACTTTGGGAGGTAGAGGCAAGAGGATTACCTGAACTCAGGGGTTCAAGACCAGCCTGAGCAACATGGCGAGACCTTGTCTCTATCATAAATAAATTTTAAAAAATCAGCCAGGCGTGATGGTGCATGTCTGTGGTTCCAGCTACTTGGAAGGCTGAGGTGGAAGGGTAGCCTGAACCTGACAGGTCAAAGCTGTAGTGACCATGAGCATGCCAATGCACTCCAGCCTGGGTGACGGTGAGACTCTGACTAACAAAAAAAAAAACAAAAAAACAATGCAGCACTGCCTTGGGAAGGCCTCATTCTCCGAGACATACTTATCAGGGGCCTATAATGGGCTAAGTGCTGAGGAAACAACAGAAGATGACATGGACACAGAAATGACATGGTCTCCACCTACACAACAAAGCTTGCATTTAAAGGACCCTGAGGAGCAAACAGAGGAGCTGGGGCCTTCTTTAGACAGGTGCTCTTGGCTGGCTTTCTTGAGGAGTGACTTTAAAATGAGACCTAAAAAAGGAGCTGCAGCCAACCACGGGAGGAGCTGAAGACAGAAGGCTCGG
>NW_007246020.1:460955-501948 GCF_000164805.1 Carlito syrichta
AACTGACAGAGGTCAGAGCGGGAGGGAGAAGGGGCAGGTACTAGAACTGCAGGTGAGGGCCTGTCTGGGAACAAGGCAGTCAGAGGCATCCTCCCTGGGGGGAAAGTTAGAATGGGGAAGGGGTGGGAGGAAGGGGAGGGACCACGTGGGAGCTGAAACAGCAAAGTACCTGCTATATGAGACACAGCCTCACCCACCTGGGTTTACAATCGCCCGTACCCAAGATGTAGGCACTTGCTGAACTAAAAGGTACAGGACAACTGACACACTCTCTGATCTTTGCAGACTCCCTGTCTTGTAAATCTAGAGGTTGGGGGAGCTCCCTGACCTCTGAAGTAATGGATTTCAGTACCTGAGGCTGAGGGCATGTACCCACCGGAACAACAAAGGGGGTGCCGTGCTCTGAACGACAAGAGTGATTTCTGTCAGCATCAGCAGCGTGGCCACAGACTTGAAAGCACTCTGTTGAGAGAGGAGGTTTTCTGAATCCATATTCTGGAGGATTCAGACCATCAAGCTCTTCTGCAAGTGTGAAGAAGATAACCCTACCATCCCCGGCGGCTAGGTCATGAGCCATGATGCAAGCCGAACAACAGGATGCAGAGGAGAGAAGAGCCTGGAGCCCACCCCCTTCTGTCCTGACAGACTGTGGGAGGGAAAGGCAGGAGGAAGGCGGGACACCTGGGTCCTTGTCATCTCTCCTGCACACCCCAGATGAGTAATGCAGGAGTCTGAGAGCCAGAGGTCTAGTGATCTGCTTCCTGGGTAACGAGGGGAAAGACAAGAGTCACTAGAAACATGGCTCCCAAAATGTGCACCGAGGGACCCTGGGGTGCCTCAGCAGACTCACAGGAGACCTGCTGGATATTTAAATTCCTGAGGGAAATAAGTGAGACTTACTCTCTGTGGAACACCATTGGACCCACCAGCTCAGGGATGTTTAGTTTCCCCATTAGATCATCCACAGCCCTTCCGAGGGTGCCATGTCCTTGTAAAGCTGAGTTTCCAGCAGTTGCTGAGATAAAAAGCGAGCACCTCGCAAAAATCAATATGGAACAGGAACTGAGGGTGCTGGTGTCTAATCTGATTCCAGGATTTAAAAAGCTGTCCAGCGCCTGACAGGCGCACATAGCCTGCAAGTGGGTAAGTTGGTTATTTAATAATGAAATGTTTAAAATTATGTGTATTATGTTTTCAAGTGGCTATTAAGCTGTTGGGACACAACTGTTTATTAAGGTGTTTGTATCTAACTACTCAATAAACAGAATGGTTAGATATCTATTTTGGCCTAAGGACATCATGAAAAAAAAGAAATCACTGAGGCACTCAGGGTGCCAAGAACCAAGGAAGTGTGGGAACTTCCCAACGCAGACAGGTAGACAGACACGATGAGTAACTATTGGTGATGAATGCCAGGGACTGTCCTGAGCGGCTGCCTCTGAGTAATTTATTTCATCCTCCTAACAACCTTCTTTGCCTGGTGGGTTTAATCAGCTTACAAACGACACAGCGTGGAATAGTGCCTGGCACAAGGTAAGTGCTCAGTAAGTGATGGTGGTGGTGGTTGTAGCTTTTACCATGGCTATGAAACTCCCAGGAGGTGGAGGCACAAAGAGAGGAAGTCAGGTCCTCCTTGGGCTGTATGGCTCTCGGGTCCGGCCTATGTTCTTGTTCTCCCACCACACTGCCCCCCCCATGGACGAATCAGCCTGTGGGCAGCTCAGCATTCTGTGGCCTGGCAAGAGGAAGCCGAAAGGTTGTGACCTCAGATGTCAGGATGGAGAGGCCTCTTTGGGAGGGGTCTTGGAAAGTCAAGAAGATAAACAGTGGGATCATGGTTCCACCTGTGGGTGCTGGGATTCCTCCCACAAAGTCTCTATGGGGTTCATTGCTCCGGGGACTCAAGAGGCCAGCCTCTCTGCAGCAGAGACCCAAGAGGGTCCCGAGGAGCCACTGGAGTATACAGACCCTCTACCTCAGCTACCACCAGGTCACAGACACACTCCTCCCCAAGCTCCAAGGAACAGAGGGGAACAGAGAGGGGACACCGGGAAAGACTGAACGTCAACTTAAAGTAGAGTCATCGCGAAGGGCTACTGAAAGTTGCTCGGTTAAACTTGCCAGAATGGGCCTCAAATGGAAGACCCAAGGCTTCCCCTCTGGAAAGCAAGGTCAGGCCGCTTACAGAGCAAGAGAGGAGTAACCTTTTTCCTGCGCACAGGGTGCAGGGAGAGTGCAAGGTCCCATTTCACCTAGGGATGGGGAAGGGAAAGCACACATTCAGAAATAGGTTCCCCAACTCCCCAGACTCAGCGAGCCTTCCTTCCCTTAGCCCTGCTGCCCCTGGGCAAGGCTAGCCGAGGGCAGGACCCAGTTACTAGCAGCGGCCACTCTTCAAAGATCAAGGTCCAAATAAAGCTGTCAGCAGGCCCAGCGTGGCCAGTCTGTCCTTTGTAACCGCAGAACAGTCCCCTCTACCATGTCCAAGAAAGCTACGCCAACACCACATAAAAAAGCTCCCAGAGAAATCAGGCCAAGAAGCAAACTTGGGCTGCCAGGGTTCATCAAGATCACTATGTGCAAGGTCTCTATCTGCCCTACTCGACAGGACACGTTTCAATTCCAGAGTGCTAGATTCCCAGGCATAGTAATAGAAATGGTATTCACAGGCACACCAGCTTCCAAGAAGACGCAGAAACTTAGCTCACATTTTGTGCAGTCTATAAACAGCCTCCAAAAAGCAGCTAGAGCATGCTTCTTAGTAAATACAGCTGACCCACTTTCCTCATTTTTCACCAGGAACAAAGCGACTGTTACCACGGAAAGCACAGAAGGGTCTAAATTTGTATCTCCTCCTCACAGGGACCCAGATCGGAAAAGCAGAGTCGACAGTCAGTGGAAGAGGAGAAGCCAGGCCAGGGAGGGGCAGCCCCCGGTCACCTCCCCTTGCGCCGAGGGGACGAATGGCCTGGAGCCCTCGGCCCAGTGGGGGGGGCGCCGCTGCCTCCTGGCTTCTGCAGGCAGCTGTGCGAGGTCAGCCTCCCCCACCCCCTACCCTAGTCCCTCTGGGGCCTGAACCCCTCTGGGAGTAGGTTGGCCTTTCTGCCTTCAGCCTTTCCTCCGTCTTTCCTTTTCCTGCCTGTCTCCTCACTAAAAGGTAGGCTCCAAGGCAGCAGGAGTTCTCCCCTTATTCACCAGTCTCTGGAAGGGTGCCTGACATGTGGTAGGTGCTCAATAAAAATTCATGACATGAACAAAGTTGTGACCACAGGACCAGGCCTGGTTGAGCCTTGCTCCTAACAATCTGGTACTGACAAGGGGGGTGAGCGTCCACGTTCTCGTTGTGAATGTACCCAGGTGGCGCCCTCATCTGGGAAGATCAAACCAACATGACAGTCTTGGGAAGGCCGGGGGGGTTGTTTCTGGTGAATTCTGATTTTTCCTTTATTTTTGGCAAGAGCTGTGATATAAAACAGTGACCCACCAATCCTGGCAGATTTGGGGGATTCAGCAAAGAAAGGAAACTACCTCTTGGCAGTCCCATGGAAAGGTCAAGTTGTCTGCCTGCTCGCAGCTCTGTCCCTAGCACCCAGAAGCAGGCTTGGCATGTGATAGATGCTCACTCTGTAACCATGAAGGAGTAGGAGAATCTGGGTAGACCAGAGGCACCTCCAGCCAGGCTCCTCTGGCACTGTTCTCGCTGCAGGTGCGCGGAAGAACACCTGGCCAGCTCCCAACAATGGCCTTGGAGATGGCCCCTGTTCTTTGTCCAGGGCTGGCTCAGACCCACTCCCCTAGAAGAACCACAGTAACTGTCTTTCGCAGAAAGAGCCATGGATAGGGCAGAAACACATAGGCCCTGTGCTCTGTTTTCACAAGAAATCACAGGAGATACAGAGAAGGGGCGGGACTGGCAGGGTCAGGTCTGGAGGACCTCCTGGGGATGGGGGCTCATCACTCCAAGTGGAACAAGAAGGCGCCAAAGGGATCCAGCTCTCCAGGGTGTCTGCCACCCACGGAGTGGAGCCTGAGGGGACACAGCTAGCATCAGACAGAGACCGAGGGAAGCTCACAGAGGCTTTATGTTGGAACTGTGAGGCTGATAGGACGAGAAAAGAGGACTGGCAGCTAGGAAGCCTGGGTCACCCGGAGGCAGACCTGGCTTTCACCGACTAGGACACCAGTGACTCATGTGACTCCCGACCCTTCCTCCACCCTAGTAGACCCTAACACCCACCAGCTCACCAACATAGAGGCCACCTATGTGGCTGCTCTCTTCTTGCATTCAAGACCCTCTCGCACATGTGGACTTTGAGCAGGCCAGGCCTGGTGGCAAGGACAGAGAGGGCTACCAGCACGGGGCCAGGGCCAGGTAGTGTGGCTTCAGGATAGTCTAGTATTGATCCTCAACTTCCCAAGATCCCTTACGGTAAACATCTGTGAACAGAAAACTCGAGAACATCTCTGTTCCCCAGAACTAACAATAGCTAGTCCACCTGCCCACATCCAGGAAAGGGGATTCAAGGTGTCCCTTCCCACACCAGGGTCTTGACGGGGTGGTGCAAGGATGACCCGAATGTGACCACAAACACTCAGGAGGGCAGTCTTGGGCAGCTCTCTCTTCTCTTGCAGCCTCCCTGGACCAATCAACCAACCAGGACCTTGCACACAGCAAACGCCCAACAGGGGTCAGAGGCTGCCTTCGATAAGAGTAGGCGCTTGCAGTTCTGGAGTTGACGCTGCATTCCTGAAGTCTGTTCTTTTATTGGTTATTTCTCTAAATTGGCTTTAATTCATCATCTCGGCTATGATCATAAAAGAGCTTAATTGATACTTATTTGATGGAATCTACCTTATTCATGAAATTTATTACTTCACTGGAGTGCAAGCCGGAACCAGGAAGCAGAGCTCACCACCCACCCCTGGGCAGACTCCCTATTTACCTGCAGGCTCCTTCCTGGAACACTCAAAGGGGGTGAGGGCATGTTCCAAGATCCCAGCACTCCAAATTAAAACCTGGCCTTCCCAAGGGAGCTTTGGACTTAGCCTATTGGATTCACGTGGTGGTTTTAAAACATGTCTGCAAATCCTCTGGCATTCCTCCCAACCAAGAAGTGGAGTATAATTCCCCTCTCCTTGAATACAGGCTGGCCTTAATGGCTCACTCATCACTAACAGAACTCAGCAGACGTGATGCTGTGAGACTCCTAAGGCCACCTCATGAAAGGCAACACAGATTCTACCTGCTTTCTCAGGACAAGGACACGTGTGTGAGAAGTCTGGCTGTCCTGAAGCCACCATGCTGGCGGGCACATGAAGGGAGGGATGCCTCGGGAGCCTCTACAGCTCTGTTCCCAAGTGTCTGCGTCTTCCCAGACTCAGTAGAGGAGACTTCCAGATGACTCAGCCCAGCCACCATCTGATGGTAAGAGCACTAAGACCCCGAGCAAGAGCTGCCCAGGCCAACCTCAGAACCAAGAGGGGCGATAATAATAAATGACTGATGCTTCACGCTAAGTCAGAAGTGATTTGTTATGAAGCCAGAAATTACTGGAACAAGATACAAGCCTCAGGAGCCATGGGGTCCTGGCCAAGCCCCTTCCCTCCTACTTCTGTTCGCTCATCTGAAACAAGAGGCTTGGGGACCCAGAACAGATTTTTGTGAGTCTTTGGCAAAATTAGAGAAATAAGGGAAAAAAGTAGGGAGAGGGACAGATACAGTGGAATAAATCCTTTATGAAATTTATATTTATTCCATTGAAGAAAGACTCTTCATCTTGAAGTTATGACCCTCTTCTATTGGTGGTAAAATATTCTTTTCTTTATGAAATGATGATACAGTAGCTGACAAGTGGCTTTTAATGACCCTACTTGGTCAAATAAGAAGTTGGCCATCCTGTGTCAGCCCCAAAAATGTCTTGAAATTTGACTGGTCCGTGACATCCAAAGCCTGGGAACACCTGGCTAGATGGTCCCAGATCACTTCCACATCCAACGGTCACTTATTAAATTCCCTGTAGAAAGGGTGGTTCTACCTCTTAAACTATAGTCTGTCCTGCTCTGGCTTGTCTGCTCAGGCACTTGGGTCTGGTTTAAACAGTCCATCAGTCACGGGTGCCACATGTCCTGGATGTACCCCACAAGTCCTTCTACCAGGCAGCATCCTTCTGCCTGGGGGTCCCTGGCATTCCTGCCCGACCTCCAGTGCCCACTCTTCCTACTGGGACTAGCAGGGCAGCAAGACCCAAGTAGATGGAGAGGCGAAGGCTCAAACCAAAAGAATTCCTCAAACCCCAGCAGAAAGTGCCTTGCTGCCTAAGCCATGTGCCTGCTTCAGTCAGCTTCTGGCCCCTGAGGCAGGGTGGCTCACCACAGAGAGAAACACACAAGCCCCCGGAAAAAGGTGTCAGCAGATCTGCACTTTCCAAAAACAGAGTGTTTTCAGGTCACAAAACAGAAAGACACTAGCCAAAAAACGCCACAGACTTCATTTCTAAAATGGTAAAGAGGCCTTCAAATGTTCAGCTCTGTGGCTTCTGGCTCGCTGTGTGTCCCCCTCATTCCTCTGTAGCCTGCAGTGGCTTTAGAGTGGCCACACCCTCAAATTCAAGGCCATGAGAACGGCCGACACAGCAGGGCCAGGCTCAGACCTTCTTTTCTTCTCTGCTTCAGATGGCAGGAAGCCACGGAGAGGGTTCAAATCCCTCCAGCCACGGGTGACAGACTGGGATTACTGAATTGGAGTGTTTTCTGACTCTCAAGGCATCTTCTACAAAAACGTCCCAAGGATCCAGCCTCCCCTCCCCTTGTCCAGCTCGTGTTGTGGGCAGAATGAGATGTGTGATGCCTCCGGGCCCGAGGCCCATGGAGCACGTTCTAGTTTCCCTGGGAGAGGCGGCTGGCCGGACGGGCTGGTGCTGATGGTTTCCCAATGCCAGATAAACACCATTTTGAAGCCACACTATTTCTCAAGCACAAATAGTACAGTAAAGCCAAGACATTTATATGCAATTGGGAGACATTTATCCTGTGACAACATTCTATTCCAATGACTTTTCTATTACTGCCAATGATTAATGATGTAAATTCTGTCACTTGGGATGATGGATGCAGGGCAGCCGAGGGGCCTTTGCATAGATTACCAAAACTCTGACTTCCCATTGGCTCCTAGGACAAATGTGGTCTGTGCTTCAGTCAAGCATAAATGTAAAGTTCTTTTAGATTAAAAAAAAATTATTATTCTTCAGTACGCTCCACAAGCAGCTGGCTTAGGACTGGGCAAAAGGTTGCTTCTCCTCCAATATGTCTTCCTTCTTCAGTGTCAGGATTGCCGAGATGCACTCCACTTAGGAATAACTGCATAATTCTTCCCAAACGGGCTGAGGACGACTTCACCACTAGCTACCATCAAAGGAAAGTTAGAGGATTTGGGCATTTTGGGGTCTCCTAGGTGCTAAGCCTAACCCAGCCGACCCAGCCTAGGTCCCCAACAAAGCAGACACCACCTACCTCTCCACCTTGGTCACGCTGGGCCAGGCACCTGGAACTCTTCCTGGGACCCATGATCTCCACCTGCTGAAATACTGCCCAATGTTCAAAGCCCCAAAGAGGGCATGCAGATGTCGCCCCTTGACGAAGATGCCTTCCCCAGTTCTGGGTTTCATGCCCATAAATCCCAGTCCACAACCACGCCTGGTGGTGAACTTGCCTGTACTCCTTCTGGGCCATGGTCGGTGAACAGTATCCCCTGCCTAGCCAGCCAGGACAGAGAACTTGGAGCTGTCCTTGTCCTCGACTCCTCTCTTGCCCTCACCTTCCATGTCTGATTCATGACCAAGTCCCACTGACTGCTTTTCTTAGCAGTCTCTTGAATCTGTCACATCTCTCCAGCTCCATTGCCACATTCTGGGCCAACTGTCACCTAGATTAATAACAGCAAGTTTTTGGTCTCTTCACGGTTCTCCTTGCATCCAGTCTTGCCACCCCAGCCTTCTCCTCCAAGTCACAGATATCTCATCAGCCATTCCTCCACTGGATCCTCCTAGGCACTACGTACAAACCACCACAGCTTTCCAGGCCCTGCAGGTCGCACACCCGCACACATCACCCTCGTCCTGCACCAACCTCACCCTTGCTCCCCATGCTGCATGCTCACTAGACTTCCTCCAATTTCAAGTCATGCTCTCTCTGGATGCCACATCTTCACGGGGCAACTCTACATGCCCGGAACAACCTTCCTCTCCCTGGCCCCTTTCACACGGCCACCTCCCACTCACCCTTCCGGTTTCAGCCTAGACGCCACTCGCCACACGAGCTTTGCTGAGGGCTCCTTAACAGCCTTTCTCCTCTCACACCTTTTTTTCTTGAATCAGAGTCTCACTGTCACCCAGGCTGGAGTGCAGTGGCATGCTCATGGCCACCACAGCCTGGACCTGCTGGGCTCAGGCGATCCTTCCACCTCAGCCTTCCAAGTAGCTGGCACCACAGGCACGCACCACCAAGCCCAGCTAATTTTTGATTTATTGTAGAGACGAGGTCTCACCAAGTTGTCCACGCTAGTTTCAAACCACTGGGTTCACACCAGTCCTTTTGCCTCAGCCTCCCAAAGTGCTGGGATTACAGGCATGAGTCACAGCATCCAGCCCTTCACACCTCTCACCAGGCCTCTGCCTCCCCCACAGGTAAGCTCAGGGTGGGTTCAGGGTTCCCATGGGTTTCATTTGTCACTTGTACAGCCTAGTACCTGCCCTGGCATCTGCACAGTGTCAGTTCTGTATTTACTCAGTGGGTGAGCAGGGTGGAGGCCTTCTCTGCACCACAGGCTGCTTCCCCATCCCTCCCTAGAACACCACCTCCTTAAGGCCCAGACCTGTGACCATTTCATCTCCAGACCCGTGGGGAGCCAGCCAAGGGCCTCACACAGAACAGGGGTCCAGAACATGTTCATGAAGAAAGCAGGAGAAAGACAGAAAAATCTAGATATAAAGCACATGGAATCCAGAAAATCCAAGGCCTTATTCATATGGCAAAGTATTAAAAGTTTAAAGAAGGAGACAGAATTGATGTGAAGTGTGCTGCAAACATGCGGGCCTGTAAATCAGGCAGCTGTAAACGCCAGGGGAGAGCGGCCTGGTCTCCCTGCAGAAACGCAGAGTGGCTGTAATTCAGGGGCGGGGCAGGCCTTACAGGAACTGGCGGCTGCTCCTGGATCTGGATTCCTGGCACTCCTAACTCAATTTGGCCATCTCTCTTCGTGTCCTTTCTTGGAAAACGGATGAGCTTTCTACTCTGTGATGCCTGGGCAGCATCGCCGGCTCTGTGCTGACAGGTGAGGGAGCCGAGTCCAGTCCAGGCAGGGTGAGACCGGAGGTCTCTGTGGTCCTGGGAATACCGCCCAGTGGCAGCAGCCAGCCAAGAGAAAGAATGCAAAGGCATCGCATGCCTTCTGGTTCTGTTCTCTACTCCTATGGTAGCCTGGTCGTCTTCAAGGCATCTGGGTCTGGGAACAGGAGGGCAGGAACAGCACTCGTGGGCAAGCCCTGGAGACTTGGGCCTCCACCCCCCTCTCCAAGAGAGCAGCCAGGGCACATTCCAACTCCAAATGCACAGATCCTAAGGCATCAGTGTCCTGTGCCGGAGTCTGGGAGTGACTTGGTGGGAGAGGTCACCAGGGCCATCCCCGTCTGCAGGCACCGGTCACAGAGACAGGCTTCACCAGCAGCAGGGCTCACCTGTTATCCTGCTTAGAGACCATGAACGCTACTGACACCATCTTCCTCACCAAGCCAGAGGCCTTGGCTCGAGCTGGAGGCCAGAGTCTAACAGCTGCTTTTTTTTTTTTTTTTTGAGTTGGAGTCTCACTTCATCACCCAAGTTGGATTGCAGTGGCACGCTCACGGCCACTCCAGCATCAACCTGCTGGGCTCCGGCAATCCTTCTGCCTCAGCCTTCCAAGTAGCCAGAACCACAGGTGTGCACTACCACACTTGGCTAATTTTTTTTAATTTATTGTAGAAACAAGATCTCGTCAAGCTGCCTGGGCTGGTCTCAAACCCACAGGCTCAGGCAACCCACTTGCCTCGGCCTCCCAAAGTGCTGGGATTATAGGCTGACCCACCAAGCCCAGCTTAGAGGCTGCTTCTGCCATGAATCTTCTCCACCCCCAGCAGGCCCTGTGATGAACCCTCCGGCCTGTGGCACCTTCCTCCAGCAGTCTTCTCCTTTCAGACCACTTCGGCCACTCTCCCTCTACTTTCGGAGCTGCTCTGGGCTCCACTGTCTTGAAATTCAGTGTTCACTTGACTCTACTTTAAAACCCTTCCACTGGGCTTCTCTTCCTCCCGTGAAACTTCTCAAACCACAGCCTGCGCCAGTGCCCCCGTATCAGGAGGCTGGGCAGGAAAAGAATTAAAGCCCAAGTCCCCAAGAGAACAGGACAGGAAAATTAAAAAATGCAGAACTCCAGAGTCCTGATGAAATTACTAGATTTCTTGGCTGAGTGAATGCACACACCCGACCACAAGAATTATTTTCCAAGTCTGGCTTTTAGTTCCTGGAGTGAAAGCAGTAAAAAAAAACTCATCTTTGAAACCTTCACAAATATATGCTTTTCTTTTTTAATAAAACTACTTAAATGAATCCACTTTTGCCTGACAAAGTAGAGGAATCCAAAGCTCCTAGATTTTAAAAGCTTCCATTAAAGCGGCTTTTCTTTTTTCAAAAAATAATGAATTGAAAAATAAATCAGAAGGCTTAATTAAGCCTGAGGCCAAGTAAGAGACAGCCAGGGCGAAGCTTCCTGACAAGCCTCCGAAGCCAGTACAGGCCGAGTCTCTTGCTTTGCTTATTTCTGAAGCAGCTCTGGCCAAAGGCATGCCTTTGAATCGCACAGAATTAGAATTCAGCCACGTTTTTTTCAGGCAGTACAGTATGTCTTCATTGGTGCTACAGCAGGCTCGTAAATTAAAATAAAAAGCTGGAGATGGAGACAAGAGCATGTTTCTCGGGAAGGAACAGAAGCAGCCACACAGTGCCCCAGAGTCTGCAGGCTCCCGGGTCTTGCTGGCAACAGGGAGCTCCCCACTTGCTCAGAACTGCTGAACTGAAAGCCCCCAACTTGCTCAAGCCAGGCCTGCACTCAGAGAGGAAAGAGGCCTGTGTCCCAACCAAGTACATGTGACACCCATCCCCACATTCCCAAGGGTCTGCCAGAAAACAGGCTATGCAAATGGGCAGATGGCGCCCCACGCAGCCCACCCACTAGTCAGAAGCCACAATAAATGGCCAGTGTGGTTATTAGCTAAGGCAGTCTATAGCTGTGTGTGTGTGTGTGTGTGTGTGTGTGTGTGTTTGTGTGAGACAGAGAGAGAGAGAGAGAGATAATTTGTCTAATCTTAAATCACATATTCATTTATTTGAAAGCCTTATGCAGCATCTATTAAATAGATCAGTCAGCATCCTAGCACCAGAGATAAACAGTGAGAAAGTCGGCGACAGGCCCTGCCTTTTTGCAACACACATTAATGCAGGAAAGACAGGTATCAAATGCATCATCTTGGAAATAATTAGTTGTGGTTATACCAAATCCCAAAGGCTACATGAGACAATTTAAACGGAGGGCACGTCCCTCCTGCAGCCTCTCTGCCCTCTCCCAGGACACTGCCAGGAATCTCGAGCTCCAGATGAGAACTACTCATCTGCCTCCAACTTATCCTTGCCTATTCCCGTGCCTGCCTCCATACCATCTCTCTCGCGTGGAACTCCCATCTCAGCCTTTAAACATCCTACTCAGCTGGGCACAATGGCTCATATCTATAATCCCAGCACTTTGGGAGGCAGAGGAGAGAGGATTGGCTGAGTTCAGGGGTTCGAGACCTGCCCGGGCAACTTGGCGAGACCTTTTCTCTACAATAAATCAAAAAATTAGCCAGGCACGGTGGCACGTGCCTGTGGTTCCAGCTACTTGGAAGATTGAGGCAGAAGGATCGCCTGAACCCAGCAGGTCAAGGCTGTGGTGGCTATGCACATGCCACTGCACTCCAGCGTAGGCGACAGAGTGAGACTACTGCTCAAGAAAACCACCATCAAAAAAAATATATCCTACTTTGCCTCAAGGACCTACCTCCATGCCTCCTCTCGTGATGCCCCTCGTGGTCCTCTCCGCCCATACTCTCCTCCTCTGGACTTTCCTCAGTCCATCTCTGGCATTGAGCACAGAGCCTGGCACAGCACAATTTGAGGCAATCAGAAATGCTCCTCCATAAAGCTACTTGAAGCACTTAGGAAAAAAAGAGATAGGGCAGGAAGAAGTTTCCTGGTGGAAGCTTCCTGAAGAACTCTGTCTGAGTCTATGTAGGAGAAAGCTGAGGGGAAGTGGAAAGGGAGGCAAGGTATCCTAGGCAGGGGCCAGGGCCTGGCCAAAAGCTCCTAGGGTCAAGCAGGTTGCTGATCCCCAGGGGTAAAACGTCCGATACTATGATGGCTCTGCTGGGAAGGACATCCCAACAAGGACGGTGGGCCAGGGAACCACAAAGGCAGGCAGATCTGGGAGGTTTCTGCAGGCTCCTCAGCAGAGCTCTGAGCAACCTGGTGGGAACCGCCTGGCTATGTGGAACAGCACACACTGGATCAGAGCACACAGAAAGTGGGGTGGTAACAACCTTCCCAACCATCCAAGCAAGGGAACTTGGGGTCTAGCAGAGGTAGCCAGGGCAAAGATGAGGCATGGACTTCAAGCCCAAGGAGAGAAACCGGCCCTGAAAACACAGCCCCTTTCACCATGTCCTTCTGTCCTCAGACATATAAAGAGAAAGGACGGCACTTAGGTACTTTTATAGAATTGGTAAACTAAAACATAGACCATGCAAGTCACTCAAGGTCACAGCATGTTGATGACAGCCTGGGGAGACCAAGTCCTAGCCAGGGACAGGAGGTGCTGGGAAGGCAGCAATTCTGTGCCGGGTACTGGAGGTTGCAGTGCATGGGCCGGGTTCAAATCCTGCCTCTGTGATTGACTGGCTGGGTACCTTTGGTCAGGCCACATAACCTGAGCCCAAGCTTTCTTCCCTGCAGGATGGGAGCAGAAATGGCTCCCACTTGCCAGCTGGTAGTTGGGAGGATCCAGTGACAGGCATGGTGGCGGCAGCACCCCTGGCATCCACCCTGAGTTCAGTCTAGGCCCATACAGCAGTATACCCCCTGTGAACTGGAGTAAAGTCTTCTGTCAAGAGAGAGGCAGAGGGGGGCATGAAGGAGTCCAGCGAAGGCGCCGGCCCACAGGGCAGGTTGTTGGGAGAATTGACCAAAACAGTCCTTCCTGCAGAGGCCAGAGCCTCTCAGGAGCCAGTCACCAAACAGAAGTTATGAACTTCCCTACTATGGCATCAGAATACCAAGGTTATTTTGAAAAGTACTAAGAAACGTTGATTCCCTGGGGCTTTTTATGTCAAGATAGACTCAAATCGAGAGGGTAAGAGTGGCCCCCAGGAGACTGACAGGAAGAGAGGCACTTTAATATTTCATTAGTGTCCCATTAGCAAGACAACACACATTTTCACACTTGGTGACTTCTTGGGAATAATTTCTCATTCAGAAACAAACGGGGACGCCATTGCTGCTAACCCCGCCGGCCTGCTAAGCATCCTGAAGCAGCCAGTTGGAAAGAACTTGACCTTCAGGGTTACAGCTACTCAAGCCGATGAACTCCATTGTGCAAGACTTCCTGGGGAGGTGCCTATGAAACTACTAATCCTCTGATTGAGAGCCAAGCGCCTTTTCCAGGCTTTTCAGCCGGGCTCCCGCTGCTCACCCCTCAGGCCTGTCGCAGTACAGCCACGCACCCACTAGGGGACCCAAAAACCTCCACCCTTAAGGGAAGGGGAGGGGAGGGAAGGGAAACAGAGCAAGGATTCAGGAAGACAAAGGGAGTTAGCTGTCCTCAGCTATTGTGCAGGTCACTGTCACATTCATTTGCTTAAAAAACATCTACCAAGCCCCTGGCATGTGCCAGGAATGTGCTGGATGCTGGGCACATGGCACAGAGTCCACAGGCAGCAGACAAGAAAGCACAAGAGGGAATTAATGTCAGTTGTTGATGTAAGTTTCATAACAGACCCGAGAAAGGTTTATCAGCGTTCCCATTTTCAGAGGAGCTCAGTGAGCACCATGCAATGGGGTTTCTCAGGTATGTGGTTACAGGAGGGGCCTGGGGGCCTCTCACCCCCAAGGTGGTCTACCTGTCTTACAGACCATTTCAGAGATGGCAAATCACGCATGAAGACACTGTGCACAGGGGTTCTGTCTCCCAGCTTCTAGTTTGTCTCTAACATGTCATTCTCTGTAATTACTGACAGGCAGGAGGATCGCTCAGGCCTTCCTCCTTGTCCCCCTTGAAGGCACAGGGGAAGTCAGAGGAAATGACAACAGGCAGTGCCCTCATAGCTCCAGGGGGCTCCTGCATGCAAGAGGTTCTCTTGGGCCCCCAAGTCCCTCCCAGGACCACCTCACAGAGCCAGCCTGCCGTTCACCACCAGCTCCTGGTCCTGAGATCTAGTCCTCACCGCGTCCAAGGAGCAAAGGGCACCTGGCCTCCAGGGACACGCTCCCCAATTCCCTCTAATTTGGTCTATTAATTTAAAACAAAGGAAGCTGGCCAGGAGTGGTAGGCACAGGGGATGTCTGAGAGGATGTAATTAATGCAGACGCTCCAAACGGAAGGTAACACCTTGTCTCCTCATTAGCAGATGTACTGCAATTTAGGATGACACCCTGGAGGACAGCAATGGGACACAGGCTCCCTTGCAGGTCCACTCCTCGCCTACCACCTCCAGCTCCTCACTGTTGAGCAATTAGGAACAAAGCACTCCCTGCAGAAGTCAGGTCCAAAGCAACCATGGGCTCCCACACACAGACTCACTAGGCAACAGGAGAGCCTCCCTCTGTCTTTTAAAAATTCCCTCGCTAAATATTCAGCATGGGTTCCTGACCCTGTTTGCTGCACTCTATAAACAGAAAAGGTACAACATGGACTGTGAGGACACTATGACCTTCCCCAACAAAGACACACTGGAGGGACTCAAGGTATGCAGAGAGCCGCTTTCCAACAGCTCAGGCACACATCAAGTTATATTAGCACTTTCCCGTCAAGAAACAAGAAGAGCATTTCCCTTAAAAAAAAAAAAAAGGAGTTGGCTTTATCTTGTGGGCCTCCAATGTAGCAGAAAAACTTCTGTAAAGTGAATTAACCCTGCAGAGCTATGTCCCAGCCTAGTGAAAAGAGGTTTGAGGCCACCCAGGTGACTCTACCCATGCAGAAACTGGAAAAAAGGCTGGGGTAAAAGAGAAGGGAAAAGTTGCCATACCGGCGTTTTGAGTGTACAGCTCTTCCTTTCTACTCAGCAGGTCACCTAGATAAAGCCTGTGGTGGCTCTGGAATAATCTGGATGGTGAACCTTAATTATGACCCAGCAGAAGGAAGATAAACAAAGTGCCCCTTGGATCACTGAGCAGACACCTGGGCCCTACAACAGGCACCACTGTCTTAGCGTATCAACTCCAAGAGGACAGCAAAGGGTCTGGCCTGAATCCAAGGACCTGGTCAATATACAGATACAGCCAAAAGCAGAAAAGAATACCTGCAAATTCCGTGATGGCATGTTGTGAGAAAAGCCACCTGATTTTTGGGATCGGTGAGCTGGACAAGATTCTCTGTTCCAGTAAGTTCCATACAAGGCTGGGCCACCCCTAAAGCAACAGAAGCAAATGCACAGGTAGGAAACCTTCCTGGGCTTCAGGCGTTATAACACGAGGTAGGAAGGCCAAAAGTCACGACCATTCTTCCTCAGAGCTGAGCCCAAAGACCAGAGTTTACTCAGAAGTGGCTTTCACACGTCTCTCTGCACACAGGTTAACTGTACCTGAGTCATCCTCAGGATCACAGACTCAGCCCCAGGCGGCTGAGTGTGCCTAGGCTTCCCCTGTGATGGGCCCCAAGCTCCTGGTCTTGAGATCCAGTCCTCACCACACCCAAGGAGCAGAGGGCACCTGGCCTCCAAGAACACCCTCCACAGTTCTCTCTAATTTGATCGATTAATTTAAAGCAAAGGAAGTTAGCCTTCCTAGCCTCCTGTGAGCCACCCCACCTGCTCCAGTTAGACCCACCTTGCAAACTGATGGGGAAAGGCACCTTAGAAGCCTAGATGTTCTACAGCCTAAGGGTGGGGAAACACGCCACGCAACCAGGCCTCTGCCCAGCACAGACCCAGTCCAGCCGCGTCCACAGCCCAAGGGTCTGCACTGGAGCCCACCTCAGGGTGGAGACCCAAGCACCTGAGAACTGCGCCCCCTGCTGGAGAGATCCCATGGCCCAGTCGCCCCGAGGCAGACCTCTTCTGGCTGTGAATTTCCAAATGATTCCTGCAGCCAACCTGTACCCTGGGGTCAGCAGCACTTCTTTGTTATTTTGGGATGCTCCTGAGAAGCAAACGACTATGATTTTGCTTAGGAAGAACATGTATATGTTTCTTCTCAAAGTGCAGTTGGACAGGTGGGCAAAATCGATCTTTCAATATGTACTTTGAATCAATTCAGATACTCTACCCAAATGTTAGGCATTAGGTATTATTAGGGAGTATTAGGTGACTTTTGTGCCCTTTCATCTAAATTATTAGAAGTACCAAGGATTCTCCCGCCTACCTCTAACACTTCAGATGATCAAAGCAGACAAATAAATTGAGTTTTCTCTCAAAGGACAGGAAATCCTTGTTTCCATGAGGAGTGAAGGAGAAAGTGGCAAGTCAGCCTACTTAATCCTACCTGCCTCCATTGAAAAAAAAAGGATTATGATATAAAATGACCCGATGCTTGTGGTTATTATTGTACTTTACCATGTTATTCTTTGACTCGATGCTTTTTAATTAAATTTAAATTAATCGAGCTGTTTCAGCAATGACTTCTCAATACTCATGTGTGATTCTGAAGACACACCAGAATCTGGCTAAATTAATACTGCGCACTCACCTGTCAAGGACAACTCCTGGTGAAAACCTGCATGTTCAGGAGTCCCAGCAGAGACTGTCCCACTGAGTGGCTGCAGGGGGACAAAGCCAGGGGCATTCCAGCAGAGACCCCGCCTGACTCCGGAGCTGCACAAACCTTCGCTGTTGGTGAGATTTCACAATGCCCCCAGTGCCTCATGGAGTCTTTCATCAAAGTTGAACCAAATGTTTGGTTTTTTTTTTAATCTCATGTCCATTTTCCTAACTCTCCACTCCCCAGAAAGCAAAGACTATCTAGTTCACAGCTATGAACCCCGATTGTACCAAACTTGGAAAAGGCCACCAGGCCCCATTCAATGTATGGGGAACAGTCAGGAGGAGATCTAGTGGCCAATTCACTGACCTAAGAGCCTTCTCTTGGGTAAAACACACTCACCTTTTGCTCTAGATATGCTTCTTGAACGTCCTGGCTTAACTTCTGAAGTGAGCAGTGAACTGTGTGTCCAGAGCCAGGAGATAAGCTGGGGTCAGAAGGCAGGCTGAGGAAAATGAGGCTAGGCTGGAGGTGGTCAGCCTGCTTACCGTGGACTCCAACCAAACAAGGTCAATCACTCTATGGCAGGCATCAAAGGTCAGGGGCCACAGTGATGATCAGAAGGTAAAAGCCCCTTCCTCATGCCCAGTGGCTCACGCCCGTAATTCCAACATTTCGAAGACCAAGGTGGGAGGATAGCTTGAAGCCAAGAGTTCAAGACCAGTCTAGACAACATAGCAAGACCCTATCTCTACAAAAAAATTAAAAACTAGTTAGACATGGTGGGATGCACCCGTAGTCCTAACTACTTGGGAAGCTGAAGCAGGACTATCACTGGAGTCCAGGAGTTCAAGGATACAGTAAGCGGTTCTCATGCCACTGCACTCCAGCCTGGGCAACAGAGCAAGACTCTTATCTTTTAAAAAGTTTAAAAAAAATTTTTTTTTAAGCCTTTTTCCTTATGTTCTTAGCATCCTGGAGGGGAGAGAGGATGCTATATGATGTTGGGTAGCATGAAGTGCCTTGAATAGGTTGGGTGCAGTGGCTCATGCCCTTTCATCCTAGCACTGTGGGAGGTCAAGGCGGGAGGATCGCCTGAAGCTAGGAGTTCGAGACCAGCCTGGGCAACATAGCAAGAACTCATCTCTACATAATAATTGTAAAAAAACAAGAAGTGCTTAAAAGAAAATAAAGTGGGCAGAGAGGGATGAGGCTGTGCTCTTTAGAAGGGGTGATATGGGAAGGGGGTCTGGGCAGAGCTGATCTCAGGCATGTTACCATGTCTGGGGTTCCAGGCAGAAGGAACAGCAACTTACTTGGTGTGTCTGAGGGAGAGCAAGTGGCCAGTGTGGCTCCAGTAAGCAGGAAAAAAGGGACAAGACATGAGGTCACAGCCAGAAGCCAGACCAGGGGCAGCAGGGCCCAGGAGGTCTCTGGGTCTTGTGGGTAGTGATGGGAAGCCAGGAAGAACAAGGTAGGTTGTGGCAGGACCAGAGCTAGGTCTAAGGACCATACCAGCTCCCAGGTGAGGCAAGAGCAGAGGGCTGGACAGGATGGGCCCCTCAGATGGATAGCTGGCCAGCCAGTGACTGGGCATGTGCCTGCGACAGTCCTGGGGTGGCTGAGGGCACTCCTCCCAGGCCAAGGCTGGCTCTAGTCCCTGGGATGGCCACCCTTCCTCCCCCGGTGGGCTGGCCTGGTACCTGCTGCTCAACAGACAAAACTCTGGGAGGGACTGTCGACCCAAGGAACCTTCAGGCTCACCATTTAGCAGGAGTCACATGAGGTGCCCTGGCTTGAAGGTCGCAGAGCAGCAGTTTGGACAAAACCCAGAACTCCTCAGTTGCCTTCATCTGAAACTCACCCAGCAGCAGCGACCCACCCTCACCCTTTAAATCCTGTGCACCCCTCCCAGAAAGATGGGAATGTGGGGCCGAGGCAGGAGGGGCGCTGGGGAGGGTGGTTGCTGAGGCTGCAAACTAGTCTGCCACATCTCCTCCCAGCCAAGTTCCTAGAGGTCAGGGACTGTGTCCATCCATCCCAGAGCCCAGATGTCTGGCGACTCAGCAAAGAGTGAATGTTGATGCTGCTACCCAAGCTGCAGGACATCCCATAACTCTTACTGTTTCACCAACCCAAGGACACAGAGGAAACCACACACCGAATTTTTAGAAAGCAAACAAACTGAAAAGCAATTAGAATGGACAAATCACAAATATTTAAGGAGAGACCTTAAATGATCCTGTCTACCCTGAGGGCAGATCTTAATTTCTCCTTCAGACCAAGAGAACAAAGGCCATGGGGGGGGGTTCCCCACAGCCACTTCTCAGCTGTCCACAGCAGCTTAGGCAGTAAGGCTCTCAACTGAGCTAAAATGCATATTTGGATTTACTGAAGAAACCCGAACCGGCCCCAGGCAAATAATAACTGTATGAGAATATTTCATTTAGCACCTTCCTCTTTCGCTCCTTCAGGGAAAAGACTGCTGCACTCAAAAGTGAGGGGGAGGGAAAATTAAATAACAAATATATTCAAATAACAGCCTCAGAGCAGGGGAGGTGCACATTTCTGAGCCAACTTCCAAACTCATGTTGCTCCCATTCGCCTCTGAAACAATTTCCCTTTGCCTTCTGTTGCTTAAACAGTAATTATTAAAGGCATCAATTAAAAGTGCCCAACTCCATGGCTCCCATAGCCAAGGTCCCTGGCACGCCTCCCACTCTGCCTGCAGCACCTGCCACCACCCTTTGTGTCAGTGGGTGGGACAGGGCAAGGAAAGGGCCCCTGCTCCAAAACATAAGGCAGAGGGGTCGTGGCCACCATGCAGCACGAGGGGGCCAAGCCTCTTTGCCACTCTACTAGCATCAGCAGCCCGGGCTCTGCATTTAGGAGACACATACTGTTAGAAGGAGTTCAACATCTCCATCACCTTGGAGAGCCCCTTGGCAGGGGTTTTCTCCCTTTCTTCTCCCTCCTCCTCCCTCTCCCCGGGAAGAGGAGGACCCTGGGAGAACCAATCGCCAGGATCATTTCCATACGACATGAGAGGGAATCCTCTCTTAGCATCACACACTGGAAAGCTTCCAGAGCATGCAGCAGTCCTTCCCAGCTCATCAGAAGAGATCGTGGGCGACTTGGAGGGCTCCTGTGGCCGGAGCCTAGACGTTCACACGGGCAGCACTAGCTCCACATCCCTTGGGGCGTCTGGAGAGCAGGGGAGTGTGGGAGGCACAGAACAAGCAGCAGGAGCCTTCCAGGAGGACCTGCCAGCAGCAGCCAAGTGCTCCAGCAAACCTGTGCTGAGCACCTTCTGTGTGCAAGGCCCTGTGCCTGGCCCCAGAACACGCAAGAGATCCAAGTACTCTCCCAAGGAGCTCTGTGCATGAAGATAGACACGTACAAATTATTAATAAAGATGTAAAGCATATGCAAACCCAAAGCAGGAAACAACTCATTCTACTGGTGGGGGGCGGGGGTGAGAGAATTGAACTGAAACTTGAATGTGTTCACTTTGCCCTAAGGGCAGAGGGGTCAAGCTGCTGTGTGGACAAAGTATTTGCCATTCGAAGGAGCTGAAGCTCCACCCTAAGCGGCATGGGGGGCAGGGAGGCCCAAGGCAGAAATGGACTGTAGAGAAAAGAGGAACAAGACAGAGAGACCCAGGAATCATTCAGGGAGTCACAAGGGTCCAAGCTGGAGCAGGAGAGGGGAGATGGAGAAGACAGGAAACAAAGTTCACAGGGAACACGTACAGATCTTTATTCATGACTCTAGGGAGTGCCAAAGGGCATCAAGGCCTCAGGACACACCTGAAACTACAAAGAACCTGAGGGAAAAATATGATGTGTTGGTTTGGGATCCACTCGCAGTGAGCTGGAAGTGTTCCCAGTGCAATATCAAACAGGGGCTCGGGGTTTAGGAGAGGCAGAGTCTAAGGATGCAGATGTGTCACTGGCGAATACACAGAAATTTACACCATCGGAAATAGTCCCAGGTGCGCTTTGTGAACAGAGGGCCGAGGACACTAAACTCAGGGGCAGCCATCGCAAGGGGTTGCCAGGAAAGGAGCAGGGACTGGGCAGTGAGGCAGGAGGATGTCCCAGAGCTGAGGAAGACAAAGATTTTCTTCTGAACAAAGGACAGCAACATCAACAAATGCTACAGAGAAGACAGGAAAGATGAGGGCTGACGACAGGCCACAGGACTTAGTGATGAAGAGTGCTCAGGAAATTCTCGAAGGAACAGTAGCTACTGGATGGGACAGGGAGGCGGATGCCTGACCTCTGACTGAAGTAAAGGAAAGAATGGGAAGGGAAAGAGAGAAGACAGTAGTGGGGAAGGGTTGAGAGAGATTTTACATAAAATGAGAAGGGCTGCAAATCTGTGAGGAGAGGATAGAGTGAGCAATGTAGAATGAATATCTAGATGTCTGAGCTCAGGAAAGAGGGATAAGCTGCAGTTTGGGAATCGTCAACTGAGTGCTGAGGGTGGAAGTCCTGCCCATAGATGACACAGCCCACAGAGAGGGCAAAGAGAAAAGACAGACAGACCCCTACTGTTTACAGGGAGCTGAAGCAAGGGCCTCTCGGCCATCCTCTGTCCACACCGCTCCTTCCTTCCCAGCCATCCAGCTCAATCCATAATGCTGAATTCCAGCTTCCACAGCTTTTAGAAGGGGTTGCCCCTTTTGATTAGGCACATGGAAGATCCAGTTCTTTGCAACACTGAAATTCTACAAATGGCACACTGGGAAATAAAGGCAGGTCCTATAGGCCCCAGGGTCAGAAGCTTGGGTCACTCACCTGCTACTCTGATATTCTGAAGCTCTGAGCCAAAAGTTCAATCAGAAGATGAGACTTCCTCTCACCTCAGCAGAAGAATGGATAAGGCCCCAAGACGTACCACATAAAAATGTGGGTTATATAAAATGCACACCATGATGACCAAACAGAACAGTTAAAGAATTTAGGATTAAGTAAAATGGCATAAAAGTGAATGATAAAGATATTTTATTAAGGTATAATTAACATAGAATATACAGATCTTAACCTGTTGGATGAGTTTTAACAACTGTATACATATGCAATCACCACCCAAGATGGGATTCAATACATTTCCATCACCTAGCAGTTTCCTTGCCTCTTTCCTGTCAATTCCCCTCCCTACTCTCAAGAAACCACTTTGAATCACTATAGGGTGGTTTCGGCTGCTCTTGGATTTTATCTATGCACACTCACACAGTACATATTTTTTTGGTCTTCAGCTCCATCCACATGGTTGTATCAGTAATTTCATTCTTTTTTATTTCTCAGTAGTATTCCATTGCAATAATTTATTCATTTCTTAGTTGATGGGCACTTGAGCTGCTTCAAGTTTTGGCTTTATTTAATCATGTGATGTAAGCCCTTTTCTGAAAATATATTTTCATTTCTCTAAGGTAAATACATAAGAATGGTACCACTGGAGGTCGGGTGCAGTGGCTCATGCCGGTAATCCCAGCACGTTGGGAGGCAGAGGTGAGAGGATTGCCTGAGCTCAGGGGTTCGAGACCAGCCTGAGCAACATGGCGAGACCTCGACTCCACCATAAACCAAAAAATTAGCTGGGCGTGGAGGCTCATGCCTATAGGTCCAGCTGCTTGGAAGGCTAAGGTGGAAGGATTGCCTGAGCCTAGCAGGTCAAGACTGCCGTGGCCAAGAGCATGGCACTGCCCTCCAGCCTGGGCAACACAGTAAGACTCCAACTCAAAAAAAAAAAAAAAAAAAGAGGTTGCACTACCTAATACACCCACCAGTTTGAGAGTTTCAGTTATTCCACAATCTCTCCAATATCTGATGTTGGTAGTCTTTTTTTATTTTAGAATCCAAACACAGTATCTCTTTGTATTTCCCTGATGAGTAAAGAAGTTGAACACCTTTCCACATACTTACTGGCTATGCATATATCTTCTGCAAAGTAACTGTTCAAAGCACGCAGATCCATACATTCTGAAACACATACAGTTTGTGTAAACACAACCACAATCAAGATACAGAAAATATCAACCACCTCAAAAAGTTCCCTTGTGCCCTTCTGGAGTCAACCCACTCCCACCTCCAGTCCCCAGCAACCATCAATGTTTTCTTTCCCTACAGATTTGCCTTTCCAGAACGTTATATAAACAGAATCAGATAGTATGTAGTCTTTTGACTCTGGCTTCTTTCCACTAGTCATAATGCATTTGCAACACATCCTTGTTGCTATCAGTTTGTACCTTTTTATTGCTGAATAGTAGTCCAATGAAACTATTTAATCACTCACCAGCTGAATGACATTTGCGTTGTTTTCAGCTTTGAAGATCATGAGTAAAGTCACTGTAAACACTCACACACAAACTTTTGCATGAACATAATGTTTCATTCTCTTGGGGAAATGTCTAGAAGTGGGAATACTGGGTCATGCTGTAAATGTAGATTTATAAGGTTTTCAGACTTAGGAGACACTGTCAAACTTGTTTCCAAAGTGGCTATACCATTCATTCTACACTCCTACATGCAAAACACGGAGTCAGTTGCTCCACGTGTTCACCAGCACTAGCAAGGCCAGCGTTTGTGTTTTGAAGACATTCCATCATGTGTGTGCCCAAATCTCATTGTGGGTTTTAGCTTCATTTCACTGGTGACTAATGATGTTGAACATCTTTCATGTGTTTAGTTGTCATCTGTGTATCTTAAAGATGTCTATTCAACTCTCTTGCCCATTTCTAAATCAGGTTGTTTTCATATTGAGTTTTAAAGTTCTACACATATTTTGGATGCAAGTCCTTTATTTTATGTATTTACTTACTTTTTACTATTTTTTTTACAAAGCTTTCTCCCAGTCTGTGACTTGTCTTTTTGTCTAAACAGTATATTTTAAAGAACAGAATTTTTTGAATTTTTATGAAGTCTGCCATCAGTTTTTCGTATAGATTTTACATTTGCCACCATGTCTAAGAAACTATTGTCTAACCCAAAGTCACAAAAACTTCCTCCCAAGTATTCCTCTAGAAATCTTAATAGTTTTAGAATTTAAACCTAGGTCTATACTCCAACTTGAGCTAATTTTTGTATGCAGTAGAGTATGGGTTGAGGTTCATACTCTTGCATATGGATGTCCAGTTGTTCCATTATAATTTGTTGAAAAGACTAACCTTTCTCCATTGAGTAGTTGTCTTTGCACCTTTGTCAAAAATCAATTGAGCATATATATGTGAGTCTGTTTCTGGACTATTATGTTCCATTGATCTATGTGTCTAACCTTTTGCAATACCACACTGTCTTGATTACTGTAGCTTTATAGAAAGTCTTGAAATCAGGCAATGCAATGTTAAAGCCTTATGCTTTTTCAAAACTGACTTGGTCTTTCTAAATCTTTTGCATTTCCATATAGACTTCACAATTAGTTTGTCTAAATTTTGACCAGGATGGCACTGAATTCACAAATCATATTTAGGGAAAATAGACATCTTAACACTATTGATACAGTATAACCCTCCATTTATATAACTAAGTCATCTCAGTGATGTTTTGTAGTTTTCACTGTAGAAGTCTTACACATTTTCTTACTTTTAGTCTCAGGTATTTGATGCTTCCAAAGCTATTGTAAATGGTACTGATTTTTTAATTTTACCTTCCTTATAGAAATATATCTGTTGCTAATATATAGAAGTATAACTGATTTTTTATCCTGTAGTCTCATTGAATTCATTTATTCACACAGGCTTTCATAACCACGTTGTTTGCAAATAAAGGTTAAATTCTGGAGTTACATTAATTTGGCTGTCTGAAACTTCTAAAGAGAGGTGCTGCTCAAAGATTAGAAAACTATCCAAAATTCCAGAGGAAAAAACCCGAAGAAATTCACTCTGCGTAAATTGAGACTGCAAATTTTTGACCTCAGAGTTTTATTTTCTTCTTAGGTTCACACCATCTTACAAAGGATGACGGATGGCGACTGTTTCACTGGATAGTAACTCTGATGGCTATGATCCTTACCCACAGTCTCCATGTACCACCTCTTTCCCTGTGCAGTTTGCAGCGCTGGCGGCAAGCTTGATGGTCACCAGTGTACCAGGCAACAAAGGTCCTGTGGACATTCTAGTCTCTCCACCCTCTATCATCCAGTATTTACCAGAAGTTTCTGTAATATGATCTCTCTTGCTCTAATAAACTTTGAATTTCACATGTGACTTTTCAGTTTTCAATTTCATCTCTTAAAGGCTCCAGGGAGGGGGCTATTGATACTATTTTTCCCCATCAGCAATGAGGCATGTGAAAAGATCTCAATTACAGGGAACCAACAATCCAACAGTAACAAACACACAGCAGTGCCAAAAATGTAAAATCCAAAAACATTTGTTTAATAGGGTGGCAACACCAAGTTTACCAATGAAAAACTTGACAAGGGCTTGAGTTTAAAATGTATTTCTGTCACCATTTGATTTTTTTCCATCCTGCAACCTTATGTAATTTGTCCAAGGTCCTCAGTCACATCTATAGTATCTATAGTATCAAATCCTAGAATTTGGTGAAGTTAGTTACTGCTTCTATCACAAAAGTCAAGCAATTATTTATTATGCTAGTGGTTTTGCCCAGTGGTTTCAGATACAACTTCTTTATTATGAGGCAATGAAACTGTGTGTCTGTGTTTATATTATTTATATAATTTCTTAACAGAAAAATAAGTCTCAGGCACTCCACTGCCATTCCATCAAATGCAAGGCAAGTGATTGCCAAGTTCCCAATTATGCTCAGCCTTAAATCACACTGTTTGGTCTGATTGTATATCCAGCCCTACAGGGAATTGTGCAAAGACATATATTTGGCAAGCTTTCAAACCACGGCAACAAAACATGTGCTGAAGAAAATGATTCAAAATATTAAGAAAGCAGTCATTTATTTTAGAAAGCCTGTTCACGTGAGACAATAAGCTGCTTCCCAGAATAGGCTCCATCCATCAGGAAAACACTATAACCCAGCACACACTGGCTGGAGTCTGCCTCTCAGCCATCACACAGCAGTGATGATTATTTATCATCCATAGTGCATCAAAGATGGATAAGCAGGCTGGGCACACTTCCATGATGGCAGAGCTGTCAGGAGTGGCAAACCCTCATCACCCTGGAGAAGCACCCACGGTATGGATGACCTCACAGAACCTAGAAACTTACCTGGTTTCCCCCACAGAAACAAAATAAAACAACCCAGAGGCTCTTTGTCAACCAAGTGCCTGTTTGGAGGGATGCAGCATGATGAGAAGCTGGAGAGTCTTCCAGGAATTAGGCTAGCTTGGCCTGCTGAGCTCGGTCAGCTGAAGCAAAGGAGAGTCCATCTGAGATGAGACTTGGAAAAATCTCTTTCCAGTATCTTTCCTGAAAATCCCCTGGAAAGTATCTGTACCATCGTGAGGTGCCAAATCACAAGCCAACCCCACCCAGGATAACAGTTCCCAATTACCGGCTCATTTTCTCTCCCTTTATGAACTTCAACTTGTCTGCCAGGAAAACAGAATTGATGTCTACTTCTATCATTATACCTGAGGAATGGACAATAGATAGATTTGGTAAGATGTACATAAGAATTAGTTCTCGGCCAGGCGCGGTGGCTCAAGCCTGTAATCCCAGCACTTTGGGAGGCTGAGGAGAGGGGATTGCCTGAGCCCACAGGTTCAAGAACAGCCTGGGCAACTTGGCGAGACTTCATCTCTACAGTAAATCAAAAAATTAGCCGGGCGTGGTAGCTCACGCCTGTAATTCCAGCTCTTTGGAAGGCTGAGGCAGAAGGATCGCCTGAGTCCAGGAGGTTGCTGTGGTGGCCGTAAGCGTGCCACTGCACTCCAGCCTGGGCAACAGAGTGAGACTCCAACTCAAAAAGAAAAGAAAAGAAAAAAGAATCAGTTCTCTCTAAATCAGAACACTAAAAATTTAACAAATATTTAAATTCCTCAACCAACTTTAAGAAACATTTAATGAGTCAATCAAAGTACCAAGACAAGAAATATGAAACTGCAGCTTAGTGACTGAACCTCCAGAATCTCAACTCTCTGAGAGTCACAAATTTGGATTCATGGAGTGTTTCAGTTGCCACTAAACACAGCATCTGCAAGGGAAAGTTATGGACTGGTGGTTAGCCAGAAATTTCTGCAAATATCTTAGCCATGAAAAGAAAGGCCAGAAAAAGAAAACCAAGCCGTTTGTGGGCAGAAAATCATTCTGGCTCTTTTAAGGTTGGGAAAGAGAAATGAACAATAGTAAGTGGGTGCTTTTCTCTTGCTAACATTCAAGGCCAGTTAAACACAACCTGTATGTCCATCTAGAAGTGCCAATCTCACTTTTTCAGGTTCTGTCAGAGGGCCCCATTCCATTTTCAAACAATTAGATAATAACTACCACACACTGAATGTGTATCAAACACATCAAGTGCACTGCACATACTAACTTCTAATTATCTCTGTTGGAAAAGTCATTGCCCTCCAAATACTCACCAGGAATACTGACCACCAGCAGTCAGTTGGATATAGGAATATGTTCAGAATATTCAGTTGACTAAACCACCATGCTAACTTCAAAAGCAATCAACCGAAGGGTTGAATCAGGAAAAAGATGCAATCTGATGGTGTGTAGTAGAGATTTTCAGTGTTAATCATAACAAAAAAATGGCTTCCAGTAAACACAAGTGTACTGAGTTTACACTGACTAGGAAACTGATGACTGACCTGGCCTTCCAACCCTTCTCCCGTCCCAGCTGACCCTAGACTCAAACCAACTCACCGACGTATCGCCATAGAAAAACAACCTGCTGTGGCTGCCCACTTCTTACATACAAGACCCTTCACATGTTGGTCAAAACCCATTTTCTAGCCCCATCTGCCCACCTGCATTTCACACATCTTGATCCTGAACATGCCAGGCCCTTTCCTGACCCTGCCTGTGTTCATGCTGCCTGCTCCCTCCAATATGAACCTGTTCTCTAGGCAGGCAAGTGGGGAATCAGGCAGAGTCAGGGCACCTTGACTCAGGTGCCAGCAGCTCCAGTCAAACATGAGAAGGGAGGGATGCTCTCAAATCTAGTCTAATTGATTGATGCTCACTCAAAAAAAAAAAAGCAACTCAAATCCTCTAGCTCCAGGTATTCATCTCTAGGCCTCAGTTCTAAAAAAAGGTCCATTTGACTATAAATTAACTGAGCAGTTACTGTTTCTACTTGCGCAGTCAACCACTGTGATAATGCCTGGATGAAGACAGCAACAAGAATTGAAAGCTGCACAGGAGAGCTTCTGCTTAACAGACAGGTCTCCTGAGTTCTACAACCCAGTCCCCAACTAGCATATTCAAGACCAAAATGAACACTTTGACAGACAGCTTGGAGCAGCATAACATATCTGAGACTCAGTCAGTTGGAAATGTAATTCTTTTCTTCCCTAAGGAAGTTGAACACAAGGGGTTCAATTAACTATTTCTGAGTACCCTCACCAACTTCCTGAGTATCAGGAGCTTTACCAGATTTTCCTCCTAAAAATCTGTCACCAGAAAGAAAAAGAAGCAAAAAGCAGCCCAAAGTTTAGATTTCTGCAAATATCTCTACCTTATCTGATTTGCTACCTAACCTCAGAAGGAACGCTGAACACAGAAGGCATCCCTATCATCTAGTCGGGCATGGTGGCATGTACCTGTAGTCCCAGCTACTCGACAAGCTGAGGTGGGAGGATCCCTTGAGCCCAAAAGTTTGAGGTTGCAGTGAGCTGTGACAGAGCCATGGCACTCCAGTCTGGGTGACAGAGTGAGACCCTGTCTCTAAAAAATAAATAAGTAAAAGGAAAGTGTCCCTGTTATGCTCATAAAACAGATGCCACAGAAGAAATCACAGAAAATTAGATCTGGCTCTCAAGTTGCGTGTGAGTGAGTTCAAATTCATTGTATGGCAAAGGCAGGCAGTGCTGCCCACTGCCCCCAGCAAGGAGGCAGACTATCACTGGTGGGCTTCTACAATGAACTGAGAATGCTAGGAACATAACCTTTTCATCTCAATCAGGGGGAGTTATAAGAGTCACTTTCATGTCCTTCTTGGGACACAGCTGACCCTAGATTCACAGCTGACCCTAGGTTCACTCTGTTCAAGTACAGCCATTCTGTGAATCCCCAAATTTCAATTTTCAATCCTAAAAGACAAGGTTTAGAACAGTGTTTCCCAAACAGTTTCAAAAAACATCTGGGGAGACGTCAGCAAGGAGTTCAGGACTACCTTCCAGACAGCCAGTTCCACCAGGTGACAAGCAACAGGCAGGTGGGCATAGGAATATGTTTGCTTGGACCCTTCTCCTTGGGCACTTGTTATCTGTAGAGTTCCTCACCCATGTTCATTTCATCAAGGAATATCTATGCTCTTAAAGGTACTTCTCACTGCTGGGAACCCCAGCTGAGAAGGAGACAGACAAGGAGCTGGTAGGATGGGGAGGAGCTAAGGACAAAAATAAGAAACCATTTCAGACAATAATAAATGCCAGGAAAAAACAAAACTGTCACACAACAGAGTGCCTAAGGACTACCACCTGTCATCAGGCCATAAGGGGAGGGTCTCTCTGAGGAGATAACATTTGAGGTGAGACCTGAACGGCACAAAAGGAGCCAGCATATGAAGATAGGGAGAAGGGGAGAGCATTCCAGGTAAGGACACAGCTAATAAAAAACATGAATAATGCTTGATGTGCTACACGTATGGGAAAGGGCAATGGGCTTAGAAGGAAAGGGCAAGCAAGCGTGGCACATGAGAACTGACACAGGGCCTAGATCATGCAGGCTGGCTGTAGCCCAAATGGCTGGAAAGTTACTGTAGAGCTTACACAAGCTCGTGACCTAGCCCTATAAACGTTTTTAACAGACTACCCCGGTCCATGCATAGGGGAGCAAGAATGGAGACAGACAGGAAGGGGGGTAAACAAAAGGAGAGTGGCTCATACTAGGGTGGTACCAGTGGTGATATGAAAAGATGGTTATCTTGGAAGGAGATCAAGAGTGTAGATGGAGTAGATGTTTGGGATGGGAAAGGGGGCAGAATCAAGGATACTCTTGAGTCTCTGGAGGGGACTACCTGATGAGTTTGTGTAAGTCAACCCTAGTCTTTTTCATTTTCACAAACATGCTCTTTTCACGAACACTGAACTTCAACCCTAACCAGACATCTTATAACAGTGGACAGAGAAAACTGCATCCTCTCCAAAACAGCAAGGCAGATTTTTAAGTGTAATACTTACAATCGTGCTTCCAAATGAAAGGCTGGTGAGTTCTGGCCCACTGGACAGCCCGGAGTCTAGAAGAAGCCTCCCTGGGCTGATCCCACCTCCTCCCTTGACCCTTGCCCTCCCTCCTGGAAAGTCTTGGCTTCCTGGCTTTGCAAAGACCCTCCATCTGAAGCAGCTGCTCACAGAACATTTTCTGCTTCCTTTTACCAAGCTTTTTAAAACAGATACTTTTTCTACCCTGAGTTTGTCACCATTTAAAATGTTGTGCTAGTTAGCAGTAATTATGTAAATGCAAGCCGCCATTTCTATTTTTAAAAGGAACCCCCATTTAGCATTCTTATATCCTGAAATGTTTAAAATAGCTAGTCCAGTGATGTTTTCACTTTATTCAAACGGTTTGTGTGGATTTAAATACAGGTTCAGCAGAAACCAAAGCAAGTCAAACATTTACTTTCTATTAAACATCTAAATCAGAAGATTAAAAAACTATTTTACATTTAACAGAAAGAAGCCGTCAAATCAGCACAGCGGCAGCTTCACCACATTCACTGCCAAGCAGGGCTGATGTTTGAGAGGTAATCAATTTAGGAAAGGAGGGACGGATTTCTTTAAACTCTTCAAAAAGGGAAAAATACATTTGAGCAAATCTTTTAATTGTAGTATCTTCCAAAGAACCTACAAAGCCTTTATTCTTTCCAAACCTAATGCTTTTTAAAGGCAGCTTTTGCCCCTTAATTCCACATGAAATATTCAGTATAGCATAATTAAATTTTATTCCATGCTATTTTTACTGGGTTCACAGAAATAGAGGGTAGCATTATCTTTAAAACAAACTTCCCAGCAACTTCACTTGTACAGTGAATGGTTGCTTCTCAAAATTGAACTTAAAATGCAAAACCTACTCCAAATGCCTATTTCTGTTCAGGGTAGATGGGTAGGTACTAAAAAGACAGGCTCATTCATATGTCACACCAACCTTCAAAAAAACAAGTGCCCAGTTCTCTGTTTACTTAATTGTGCTTGCCACAAGGCACCTTAGAGCACCAACCTTCATTTTCAACATTTAAATACAGGAGGCTGTTTTATTTATCACTATGAATCTATCTGGTGGCTAAAGAACAGAGATTGGGGAAACAGGGAAAGAAGCACCCAGGACTTGTATATAAGGGGAGTGGGCTTGATGTTGTTGGTCATTTACGTAATTCATACAGCAAAACGCAATCTGTTTTCCAGTCAGTGATAGTAAACTACAAATGAGCACAAATGCCTCTCCCTCTCTGACTGGTAAATGGATTAGAGGAGTCTAGCACTAAAAGGAAGGGTTAACACAGTCTCACAAGTGATTCACAGCAAAGCTCACTATCCAACCAAGCCAAGAGCCGCAACTGGGCTCCCTCCCCTGATGAACCACAAGCCTATTAAAATGCACAACTCCTCCAGCACACATGTGCAGCAAAGATCTTCACTTTGAATTCTGCAAACCCATCAACAGGGGTGATCTCAGAGCAATGGTTACCCACCTTCTCATTCCAGCCAGACTGTCCCATTTGTTGTATAATTTCCTAAAGCATCACATCTGAAGAGGACAATCAAACAACAAAGACTTTATCCTGTGACATCTGAAACTGCTGAAAGGGAGCAGCACACCCACCTCACCCATCCACTACAGAGGCCCTTAGGAAAGCCAGCGGGGATTTACTCTGGAGGCAGTTTCAGAATTCCTAGGTGCCAAGCTAGAACTGACAAAAGGCCTTAAAAAAAGAAAGGCTCTTTAATGAGGCTATTAGGACTTCAAAAGATTAAAACTATCTTAATTCATACATTTGACTTTGCAGTGTAGATTCACGTCTGCTACTGATTTAAAACAAGACCAACAAAGCACTCACCAACGTGGTCAATGAGACCTCACAGTCTAGGACAAGCTGCCCCACCAGCCACCAGCACAAGAGCTCCTCTGAATTCATGTTTTCAGAAAGGTTACCCGAGATGTTGTTGGAAATGGAGGCCTAGACAAAAAAGAAGCCAACCAACCGAGGCACATGACAGCAAAATTTAATTTCCATACCAAAGAAATGGGTATTAGAATTTATATAAAAGCATCTATCCTCACCACATTTGCAAAAATATTTGTTTGGGAGACTCATTTCTGTTTGGGGATCTGATCTCAAGGTTTCAACGAGACATTCTGCTAGCTTTTCCAGAACTTGGCCCATCTATCACTTTTTCAAACTATATCATCTTCTCATTCAAATATCTCAGAGTTTCTTGTAAAAAATATGTCACACATGTCTCTACTGTCAAGGTTTATCTCTAGTACAATATGTCACCCACAGATCACAAACAAGATGCAGGCTCACAGAAGAGGCCACAGTTACCCCAGAGTCACTGATGGTGCTGACAGTGTCAATACAGAGGAGAGCAAGGACAAAGCCACGGGCTGCCCGACCCAGGTCTGCCGAAGGCACAATACAGTGAGGTTTAGTTGATGCATAATTGTAATACTCAGGAAAGATCTGGGCTGAAACAAAATAATTGTTTATTAGGTATTTAAAATTGTCTGCAAGAAATCAAAGCATTATTATGCACATTAATAGCATAAGATTGCTGGGGTAGAGTTTACCCATTTTAAAAAGGTGTTCCCATCAAAGCCTCCTGATTGCAAGACCAAATGGCCTGGTGCTCAGGATGTGTTTGTACAATGGCTCTCATGGACTTGGGCTCTAACTCTTGCTGTGTCGCTTTATCCAGGTCACTCCTTGGCTGCCCTTACTTCATCTGAGCTCACAAAAAAGAGGGACAACGCTCTCCCTGCTGGTCTCTCAGGGTTGCTAAGAAATCAAATGAGATGCTATCTGTGACATCACTTTCTTATACTGCAAAGGTATACAAAATATGAGTTGCTACTTTTTTTTTTTTTTTTTTTGAGTTGGAGTCTCACTCTGTTACCCAGACTGGAGTGCAGTGACCACTCCCGGCCACCGCAGCCTCGACCTGCTGGGCTCTGGTGATCCTTCCGCCTCAGCCTTCCGAGGAGCTGGAACTACAAGCGCACGCTACCACGCCTGGCTAATTTTTTTTGATTTATTGTAGAGATGAGGTCTCGCCAAGTCGCCCAGGCGGGTCTCAAACCCGCGGGCTCAGGCAAGCCACTCACCTCAGCCTCCCAAAGCACAGGATTACAGGCTGAGCCACCGAGCCCGGCTGAGTTGTTACTATTTTTTATATAATAATGCTAATTATGGATTATCTATGTAGTAAAACTAGCTAGTGAACATTCAATTCCGTAAGTTTCTTTTCTTATTTCCGGAAATAAGAAACCTTTTGGGTTTTTGTTTTTGTTTCAAGATGCACACGCTTCTACCTTGGCTTAAATTGTAACTGCATGAGAAATAGCTAGAGATGGCAAAAATGCCTAGGTGAAACACATCAACTACCCCATCTTTCCTTAGGCTGCACAGCTCATTAACTGCACAAATAGGGAAAATATTTAGGTGTCAAGATCCTAGAAAATCACAGATAGCTATCCTAAAGTCACAAATGACCAAGACACAGAACAAGGTAAAAACAGTTCGAAAGCAAATGCTACATCTACAGTGGAACTCAGGGACTCAAAGTTAAGTGTTTGTCTTAGCAAAGTGCTAAATAGGCATTTAAATCAAATGTGATCCAAGTTCACTGGGATAATATATGAAAAGTTATCAGGAACACAACAGTCTAAAAGTGGGGCTTGGCAAAGAAACTGGGTGAAGGATAGATGGGTATACTCAACTATCTTTGCAGCTTTGCTGTAAATATGATGCTGTAAATATGAAATGAATCAGAAATAAATGTTTTTAAATGACCTTTTAAACTAAAAGAGAGGAGAGGGCTTGCCTTCAAGAAGGAAAAGGCAACACGTCTTTAGCAGTGGTCTGCACAAGTCAATCTGTCAGGACTCTTTTTTTTTTGTTTTTTGAGTTGGAGTCTCACTCTGTCGCCCAGACTGGAGTGCAGTGGCTGCTCCCGGCCACCGCAGCCTCGACCTACTGGGCTTCGGCGATCCTTCCGCCTCAGCCTTCCGAGTAGCCAGAATTACAGGCATGCGCTACTACACCCAGCTAATTTTTTGATTTATTGTAGAGATGAGGTCTCGCTGCCCAGGCGGGTCTCGAACCCGCGGGCTCAGGCAATCCACTCACCTCAGCCTCCCAAAGGCGCGGGATTACAGGCTGAGCCACCGAGCCCGGCTCTGTCAGGACTCTTATCATTTCATCCTCACAACCATTTTCTGACATAGGTTTGAAACACAGGTTAGAACCATTCTTATTTCACAGCTAAAGAAACCCATGAAACACAGAGCAACCTTCCCAGGGTCCCCAAACTTTTCAGAGATGGAGGTAGAATTCAGTTCTTGGTCTGCCTTATCCTGAAGCCCAAAGAGTAAAGAATGTGGCCCAGGGGCCTAAATGGTAAAGACAGGCTTCCCTCCAAAGACCAAAAGGGGAAACCAAAGCCCACCAAAGACTAATCTACCAGACAGGCTCACCCCAGGCTGTGCCAAGGAGACTCAGCCCATCAGGGGGAAGCTCCTCCCTTAATCCAGGAAGTGACAACTGTCTCCTCTTGAAAAGGCAAGTTAAGAGACACCTCTAAAAGTGGATGTCTTGGTTCCTCTTGGGAACTCTCAATGCTGGTATACCCTCTTACAGCAAGCCCACATGGAAAAGTCTCTCACCCAATTTGCACTCATGACCGTAGCTGCTAGAGAAAACTCACCATAAGGCTGTTACTGAGTCATCTCCAGGTCCAATGAAGTAGAAAAGTGACAAGCACCAAACACATGAAAAAATATAAAATTACAGAAGGGAAAAAGCCAACAACTATGAGACTTTTCAACACCCACCAAAAAGAAAAGCCAATTATAAAGTGGCTCCTCTTCAGCTGAGCTATCTCAAGGCTCCTGGGTCAGAGTCCCTCTCTGCCTAACATCTTCTGAGTACCACCAGAGGGCACTAACTCGTGAAGTCGCTCTGAAATCTTAGGTCACACATTTTGAACTGCAGGAATGTTGAATGAAAACTAGATTTTGAATTAATGAAGTGCTAATAAGTACGTAATTTTGACAGTGGCTTTAACGTTTATTAGAAATTTCAATTTAATTTCACAAAACTTAAGGGTACACACATGCAGCAGCAGGATATACTACAAACAATAA
Source organism: Carlito syrichta (assembly GCF_000164805.1). NCBI lineage: Eukaryota > Metazoa > Chordata > Mammalia > Primates > Tarsiidae > Carlito > Carlito syrichta. Next base: position 496,435 of record NW_007246020.1, read on the forward strand.
GTTAATCAAATCTTCCAATTTATGAAAATAACATAAAATAAACAAAATAAAATAAAACTAAGAGTGACACATTTGCTTCTGCACCTTCAGTCACAGGGTCTGTCATTTGGATAACCTATCCCAGTATCTTTTGCATGTACGCAATATAAGGGCACAAAGAAAACCATGTTCATTTCTTCTTTGCTTTAAAAAGCCACTCTTTATTTAATTATAAGTGGATATTTGCCATAATTAAATTACAGTACTGTTTATTAAGCATGATTAAAACATGATTTAATCTTTCCTACTAGAACCCTTGTAAGGATAAACAGCAAACATGTATGAGAGCTCACTACATCCTAGGTTGCTGTTTTCAGCACTTTGCACTTAATACTCACCACATCCCTCTGAAAGGCTATCAAATTCCATTTTAGTAAAAAGATCATTCTTGCATTTCTTGAATGCAATCAAGAATTTTTCTTTACATCTGCATCCTTCGCTGATGATTTACTTGCCCACAAAACTATAAACACAGATTTGTGAGTTCTGCCTCATTAACCACCTTCTACAATTATTTCTTCACCCTAACATTCATACTCATACTTTCATGACAGTATACGATACATAATCAAAATAATTCAGCATAAGTTTAATGAAAAACGCACCATGCCCCAAAAGATTTTTTGGTTGTGTTTTGTTTTGTGGCACATAAAAATCTGGCTTTTGCTTTTCACACTTTATTTAAAAGGTACTGCTGAAACATCTTTACTGATTTGATCAGAAATACTGATTACTTCCCTATGTGAAATAAAATTCCAATTCAACTGGACCTTTGCTTTTCCTCATTTTAGAATATTTCCTTCAGTGTGTAATAAATAACCAAAGTTTACACTGAAATGAACAAAATCTGACAAATAAAATTCACTATACCTGAAAAGAAGTTTCAGTTCTTTAAACAATTCGTCACAAGTTAGTGCTACAAATAAACTCACCTTGAGATAACAGCCTACATCACAGGATACTGTCTCCTTGGTTTTGTTTTTGTTCTTTGTTTAAAAAAAAAAAAAAGTCTCCTCAAAGGTTTTCAAGAACAATATTGGTATTCTGGCCTACGCCAACACACAAAGAATAAAGATGTAGTAACTATGGCATCCATGAAGGTAATCTGGAACAAAAGTACTCTGTTAGCATTATCTAAATAATTGCTTTCAAGTTCCCTCTATAGCTCTGTTAATGTCCATTTGATCTAGAAAATATTTTGATTTATCTTATTTACTTGATGCCAAAATGTATTATTTTAAATTATTAAATATTAAGGAAACTGCTAAGTATTTGCCTATTTGCCTTTTATTTCTCGGTGTTTCTTTCTAGATTCTCACTAGACACCTTGGTATTTCACTATCCCAGAGACGTGATTCGTGTTTCCCCTTCAACTATGTCTTCTACTTCCTTAGAAGGCAGATCCCTTAACACACTGGAAGTCTGTAATTCATAATTCCAAAGTCCTGACAGACTCCAGCTTCTCATAGCACCCCAATCTCGGCTGCCAGTTATTTCAATCACAACAAAAGCTTTATACTTACTCCCAAATGTTCACTGCTTAATCATGTGAAAAGGCATATATAAATGGCAAGTTTAAGGGAAATGTTCAGAAAGGATACAACGCTAGTGGCCCTACTCATGCATTTGGCAGCATTTACTTTGACTGTTCTGTGCCAGGCACTGCCCTATGCACTGGAGACACAAGGGGGACAAGCAAGAGGCACTGCTCTCATGGAACTTCCATTCTCGTAGAAGACAGTATCGACAGGGAAATATATTACCCCTGAGGGAAGTGCTAATAAGAAAAAGCAGCTTGCTGAGGGGTCAGAGTGACATCACGGATGATCGTGGAGGCTTCTGGGCCAGGTGGCATGAGGACAGAGCCCTGCTCTCCAGAACTAAGGCAGACCGTGGCGCTCCTTCACGATAACTCTGGATGAGGCAAGAGTAGGTCACTGTCATCTATTTCATTTTTAGTAACATTCCGTTCAAATTAATCTGGGGTTTTGAGAACAATTAATTCACTAATAGAACTGTCTTGAAGCCAGATATGGGGCTGGCAGGATGGGAAAGCTATCCCTACAGTTCTGCCAGCTTTGATTCCAACGTGTCAGCCCTCCTGGTTCCAGCTCTGTGGCTCCCTCTTCTTTGCTGCGCCCATGAACAAATGTGTGGTGAGAGCCTGAAATAAATAGGTGTAAAATGGGTCAAAACCGTCACTTCTATTTCTGTTTTTAACTGAAGAAAAACTGCCCCATTTCCAGAGGCAAAAAGAGAAGGAGACATCGGGGTAAAAGCAAATGAGTATATATTAAGCAACATACACGTATGTATATGTATGTATGTACATTCTACCCGCACACAATACTCATGGATATACCCACACACATCTGACTTCTTTCCCTATGATAACTCAAAACTGGATCTTGTATAATGGTCTTTTTGCAATCATTACAGCATAACTTGTATTGGGTCATAGGTTTTATCATAAAGAGCCCTCAAAAATTTTTTTAAAATCAAATTAAAAATTAAAGGTTCAGAGAAGATCATGGTTCAGATTCAATTAACACTAATTTTAGAAGAATTTTTTACTTACTATGCATGTTTAACAAACTACTTAAGTTTTTGTTTTGTTTTTTTCTAACATCACATCCCAGGGGAGGCATTAAGTACAATCAGCTCTCTAATTCAGATTAACGTGTCTAAGTACATATTGATACAACGGAACACAATGCTTCCAAGGGTCCCCTGCTGGAGACTGTTTGCTGAAGCACAGGACTAAGAAGGTGGACTTCTTATATCCAATTTCCAGCACTTCCCATGGCTACTTCTTGGGCCAGTTTCAGAGGTTAGAAAAATACAATATTTCAAAAGGATACTACTAACATTCCCTAATTAATAAAAGATCCTAACAAGCTACAAGTACAGGAGCCCTGAAAATGACCAAAAGGCACACTGACGCTAAAGGGAAGCCTCCCCTCGGAAGATCCTCTTTATTTCCCCCTCCCTGCTCAGGTACTACTGTGGGGGAAGAGTCAAAAAGGGAGTGGTTTTAGGTAAAATACTTAACACTGTGCTTCCAGGGAGTACATGGGGGGGCGGGTGCTGTCTCATTTGCTTCTCTAATTTGAGACTGATTTCCAACTAAAGCGCCAATCAACTAAGTATAAGCACGATTGTTTAATTCCAGTGTGATCAAGGTGAGTAAAAAGGATCACATTCAGGCATATGTCCAATGCTCAGAGAGGCCAGGCACTTTCACAAGCCTAGAATATGGTACTAAAAAGGGCCTGCTGTGAAAAAGCTGTGGGCTTCTTACAAGGAAAGTATTCAGGACATTTATGGCCTATTTCCCTAGTAGTTATCTGATAAATAATTAATTACTTAGGATACCAGAACAATGAATTGAAGATTTCAAGGCGATCAAAAGTAAAATTACTTTTTTTACATAAAATGTGAGCACCTCTGGAATCAGACAGCAGCTTCTGATTTGTTTTCCACTGCTCTCAGCACATTTGCTTTCTGCTACCCAAATTTTAAGACCTGTATAAACAAAAACAGTATTTATTCTTCTCTTCCTCCAAAATAGTTATCAAATTTACCTTTTTGGCTTGAAGGTGCATCACCCCACTCACCCACCCACCCACCAACCCACCAACACAAGCAGATACTGGACTGGGCCCTAGGGAAACAGGAATAAGGGAAGCCCAGCACCTGCTCTCAAGAGTTCCCAGCTGAGTGGATCAAAGATACCTACAGGGATAAATCACAATAAGCCGTGGCAAGAGCCCCCACAGGGAGATGGGGAGCAGTGCCCAGGATAAGAGTGAACCAAAGGACTATGTTGAACATAGCCCAAGAAAGGGTACACTGGAGGAGAGGCACGCAGGCTGGCCTCCAGGGTCTGTCTGCCAGATCTAGAGAAGCAGGGAGAAAGGACTAGAGCAGAGAAGAAAGCAGCAGCAGGAACGGACAGAAGCATGTGAAGTGTCCGTACCTCTGGAGGAGGGAGAAGGTCAGTGAGATGCGGTGGGTTGGGAGGGCATGTTGTACTAAATCAGGAAGGAGAGTAGGGTTGGGTATTTCTCTGCTTCCACCAGCATCTACATCAGAGGTAGGAGTTTCAGGTTCATGAATATTCTATTAGTAGAGACAAATCCAAATGCCCACTGGCATGCATGTGGACAGGGAAGGGCTAGTGTGTGTCTACTGCAGACCAAACACATGTCCTGGTTAAAGCCATGCCTGCTATGTTGGTTAAAGTTTCAGCAGTAAATTCCTGAAGGAATAAATAAATTACAAGTTTGATTACTTGATTACTTTGGATTTTTTTGAGCAATCTAGTGACCCAGATCTAAATAAAAAACAATGTAAAAAGGCAGAACACTCACTTTCCTAGTCTCCTATACAAACACAGCAACCTTCACTTTCAAAGAAACTAGAATTGTGTTTGTGCCAAATTATCGCACTAGTAATGTTTTTAAAAAGCTAATACTTTTTTAAAAGTTAATACTTTCGTAACATGTGCTATAGTTTACAAAGTGGCAACATAAAATAGTTCTTCTTCATCACAAAGATTTATGTGTGAAGAGGTGACTTTGTAAGCAAAACACAATTCAGTGGGGAGAAAGACCTCAAAACAAATTGCAATAAAATCATTAATGTTCTTTTAATTTCTTGCTTAATTTCCAGCTCTTGGCATTCATACACTTCCTCATCAAATGGAAACATTTTAATTAGAATAAAGAGAGTTTAAGAAAACATATGCAATGAGTACGCTTTCATTATTACTAAATGGTATTTACTGCGCTTGCTTTCATGTGACTACAATGATGCAGGAAGGAGAACATTTTATTTCAAAGGAAGTAAAGTAACAGTTAGTGACAAAGCAGATTCTCCATGATGCTCTCAGGACATCACTAAAGTCTGGGCATTGACAAGCTACAGACTACTTAGATCCCTTATTTCTGATGCCTCATTCTTGTGACTTTAGTTACTACAAAATGGCCAAGTAACTATTTCTTCAACACACAAGTCATCCAAGAACACAGAGTTCACAAACGCAATTCTCAAAATGGGCTCTTCTTCCTAAATATCAGGGCTGGTAGGATTTGAGGTTAATTTGTGAGGAGTTTTTTTTGTTGTTGTTGTTAATCATAACACTGCAGGATACAAACTAAAGGGAACCTAAAATAAATTTAAACTTGATAAAAGTACAGATTCAGGGTGTTCATTTACTGCTCCTTCGGGGCTCACATTATCAGTATGAAAAGGAGTAATAGCATGTGTGCTGCTGAAATGCTGTTTATTCTTCCAAAATATTTTACTTTTTCCTGGCCTAAAAGGCTAAAAAATAGCTTTCTGACATAATTTTTTATTAATCTTTAAAGATACATTGTAGCCGGGCTCGGTGGCTCAGCCTGTAATCCCGCACCTTTGGGAGGCTGAGGTGAGTGGATTGCCTGAGCCTGCGGGTTCAAGATCCGCCTGGGC
>NW_007246020.1:501968-522264 GCF_000164805.1 Carlito syrichta
CTTGGAAGGCTGAGGCGGAAGGATCACCAGAGCCCAGTAGGTCAAGGCTGCGGTGGCCAGAAGCGGCCACTGCACTCCAGTCTGGGCGACAGAGTGAGACTCCAACTCAAAAAAATAAAAATAAAGATAAAGATACATTGTGAATAAAGATACCAAATCAAAAAGACAGAGACAGACAGATAGATAACAGATAGAAATTCTCTGCATGATAAATAAAAGGCTGTCCACACCTGCCCTTTCAAAAGGGTCAGATGAGGGCAGACAAATTTGTATGTTATTCCTGTATCACCTGGAACTGTCTTGAAGCTATTGAATGTTGGTTCATTCGATCACATTTAGGATTGTTAAGTATAACTAACAGAATTTGAGGATTATGCCTAAATCAAGTCAGGCATGCCAAAATAAAGATAAGAAACTAAGTTGGGCATGGTCCCAGCACTTTGGGAAGCTGCCGCTACAGGACTGCCTAAGCCCAGGAGTTAGAGACCAGCCTGGGCAATTGGTGAGGGCTCATCTCTATAATAAATCAAATAATTAGTTGGGCAGAGGATTGCCTGAGTCCTGCAGGTTGAGGCTGTGGTAGCCACAATTCACCCCAGCCTGAGCAACAAAGTAAGACTTCAACTCAAAAAATATATATATAGTCAGCAGATAGAAGACACTCTGGCTGTTTTCCTGCCCCTTGTGACCTTCACAATGAATCTTTCCTTTAATAAATCTGTCTTTCCTGGTTCATAACTGATTTTCTTGGTGAATACGTTTACCGGCTCCCAACCCCGTTTCTGGCCATTAAAAAAAAAAAAAAATTTATATATATATATATATTTATATATATATATATATATAAATTTTTATAATACATATAAAAAAACATGAAAAAATATGTTTTTCCCAGCCCCAAAAAATAGGCTGTAATGAGTTGCTCACAGGAGATTAACATTTTCATTAGCCACTCAATGAAAGGGCTTCTGGATGAAAATAAAAACCCAACAGAAAAGGTGCCATTTTGAGAAAATCCTGTCAAAATTAAGTTTGTTTTCTGATATTGTACTGTGACTCAGAAATCTTGTCCCAAGACCCCCATGATTCCAGGAGATACCACTTGGACTTAAGTAACAAGGCAAGAGTAAGCCCTCAGAGTCTCACAGATGCTTTGAAAAGTGGGACAAGATCACAGTCTAGTATTGCTTGCAGATAGGTTAAAGGTCAGAGCAGTGTCCGCTGAAGGGCTTAACCTCACTAGCCGTCAAGACCTACCCTCCTTCCTCAACCCTGCTCTCCTCAGGAATCAGAAGTTTCTGATTCACACAGACAAGCCTTCATAAACCTTGGCCTCTCTGTTCCTTGACCCACATCCCCCTGATAACCTTAGATTACAATCCATGGCCATCTCACGGGCTGTCCAGTATGGCAGCCACTGAGCACCTGAAACGTCTACATTAGGACGTGCTGGGAAGTTTAAAACACATACCAATTTCAAATACTTCATACCAAAAAAAGTTAGCACATCTCAATAATTTTTATATTGGCTACATATTCACATAATTTAAATATATTAGGTTAAATAAATTATCAAAATTAATTTCACTTGTTTCATTTTATCATTTTAAAGTATGGCGACTAGAACATTAAAAATTACATGTAGCTTACTGACGTTGCTACTGGATGGCACTGCCCTAGACCTTGACGTAACCCTAATTGATCCCTCCACGGCACCAACTGCAAGCACCTCTCTTTACACCTATCCCAACTCCAACAACTCCTTGATCTACTCCTCGAACCCACGGACCCCAGACTGCCTACAGCCCTCAAGCCCTTGCCCCTCTTGCTCCTATCTGGCTGAGACCACCCGGTTTATCATCACACCCACTCTTCTGCCAATGCTCAGCTCCTCTACCCTCTTCCCTCTGTTATACTCACCTGGCAAAATCCCAATCTAATCTCAGGTTAAATCCAACTCCCAGTCCTCTCCTCCCGGCCTGCACTCAGGTTGCAGAAAAACCGAACGTCTTCAAAGGACCGGCTCTGCCTCCTATCCACTCGTTTTTGCTTGAACCGGCTGGAATCAGGTTTTTATCCTCACCATTTCACTCCTAGAGCTCTTATCAAAGTCACCAATGACCTCCACACTGCCAAACCCATGGTGAATCCTCAGTCTGTACCTAGACCTTTAGCAGCATCTGACACAGATGATCGCTCTCCTTTGAAACACATACTTCCAGGACACCCCAGTCTCCTGTTCTTCTTCTCTGGTTGCTTCTCGTTCTCTTTTGCCTCCTTCTCTTTCCCCTTTCCCTTAAGGTTGGGGGCCCAGAACTCCATGTCTGAACGTCTCTATCGTACTTACTCCCTAGCGGATTTCATCCAGTTCCAGAGCTTGAAGAATCCATGTAGGCCTAAAATACTCTAAAATCTAGCTCCAAGCTGGGCTCAGTGGCTCAGCCTGTAATCCCGCGCTTTGGGAGGCTGAGGTGAGTGGACTGCCTGAGCCCGCGGGTTTGGGAGCCGCCTGGGCAGCGAGACCTCATCTGTACAATAAATCAAAAAATCAGCCGGGCGTGGTAGCGCGTGCCTGTAATTCCGGCTACTTGGAAGGCTGAGGCAGAAGGATCGCCGGAGCCCAGCAGGACGAGGCTGCGGTGGCTGGGAGCGGCCACTGCACTCCAGTCTGGGCGACAGAGTGAGACTCCAACTCAAATAAATAAATAAATTAAATTAAATTAAATCTAGCTCCAACCTCAGCCTCTCCTCTAAGCTAGACTCAAGCATGCCATGTCCAACACCTCCACCTGGCACGTCCTAAACACAACTCTTGCATTCTCCTCATCCCTCCTCCCCAGCCTGCTATGCCCGCGGCCTTCTCGGTCTTTGTAAGGAAGAACGAAATGCCTTCTTCCAGGAACTCAGTGCAGAAGAGTCACTGCCATCCCCAGCTCCTCCTTCAAAACACGTCGCTTACTGCCCTGGTCCAAGTCACCATCAGCTCTTGCAACAATCTCCTCACTGGTCTCCCTGCTTCCATCCTACCCACCAAACCAGGGACCAGCCCCCAGTCTCTAAAGGGCCAGATGGCGTCACTTCAGCCTCTGCAGGCCATATGGTCTCTGCCGCAACTACTCAGCCTGGCTACAGCTCAAAAGCAGCCTCGGACAATACACAAAGTGTGTAGCTCTAGTCCAACCACTGGAACTGAGGTGGACACTGAAATCTGAATTTCATATAATTTTCAAGTGACACAAAATACCATTATTCATTGTTTTCAGCTATTTAAAAATATACAACACATTCTTAGCTTGCCAGCTGTACAGAAACAGACAGTGGTGGGATCTGACCGCAGACCCTGGTCTGCTGGCCCTGCGCCGACACCTCTCTGCACTACACTCGGAATGAGCCTTTCATCATGCCTTCTTCCTACCCAAAAACTCTCAGATGGCGTTCCTTCTCATTCAGTAAAATCAAAAGACCACAGTGTGCCCTACGAGGCCCCATGGGAACTACTCATGACGGCCTCACGCCCTCCCCTCTGTCAAAGTCACAGCACAGGTTGCCGACCTCCTTGCTATGCCCTTGGCTTCTGCGCTACTGCCAAACTCATGGTTACCGCGGGGCCTTTGCCCTCTGCTTGGAACCCTCTCACTCCAGATGCATACAGGGTTCACTCTACTGCTTCCTTCAAAGCATCTCATGAGACACACCTGTTCAAGTCACACTGAGAAAAACAGCATGCACACCCGCTCAATCACATGCAGACGTTGGGAAACCCTTTAAAGTGTTTACCTTGCTTCACTGTTCTTCATCATACCATCACAAACATTTCTTTATTTATTTAGAAACAAACAGACTGGACTTTTTTTTTTTTTAGTCAGAGTCTCACTCTGTTGCCCAAATTGGAGTACAGTGACATGCTCACAGTCACTGCAGGCTCGACCTGCTGGGCTCAGGCGATCCTTCTTCCTCAGCCTTCCAAGTAGCTGGAACCACAGGCACATGCCACCATGCCCAGTAATTTTTTTTTGTAGAGATGAGGTTTTGCCAAGTTGCCCAGGCTAGTCTTGAACACCTAGGCTCAGGCCCAGACTGGACAATTTCTAAATAGAAAAACAAAACAGCATGGTATGTGAGAGCACAAAATATGGAATGACTCTACCTGTGTTGGAATGCCAACAACACCACTTATTAGCTGTGTGACACTAAGCAAGTTAATTTAACCACTCTGTATCTGTTTCCTCATCTGTGAAATGGGGATAACAATTGCAACAGTTTCCTCTGAGTGTTCTGAAGAATTATTCAATGTTACTGGCATATATATGCACTCAATTACTGTTATTGATTTTTGTTTGATTATTGTGTATTTCCCCTTTCTCACAATCAGCAAGTAAGCTCTTTGAGGGGAACATCATGATTTTGTTGACTGCTTTATTCCAGATATCTAGGGCAGTGCCTAGTACTGGGCATGCAATAAGTATGAGGAGGAGACTCAAAAAAACCCCACAATTTGTTTTAAAAACTGTGTATGTATTCTTACATGTTTAAACTTCAGTCACCTTCAAAGTGCTCCCCATTGAAGCAATACACCTATCAAGATGCTGTTTCCACAGCTCAAAAGTTTTTTCTTTTCTTTTTTTTTTAACTTGTTTTTATTTTAAAGATGTGGGGTACAATTCAGGACTAGGTATACAAGTGGTCATCATACAGGTAAAATTTGGGCCTCCCTTTGGTCCCCACTTTGCCTGGTTTGAGATCAGGCACCCTTACTGATGTTGTGTCCCCCCCACAAAAAAACAGTTTTTCAACTCATCAATTCTGATGCCTTTTAGTGCTTCTACTGTTTTTTGTTTCACCTCTTCCACACTGGCAAAACCTTATCTTTGAGGTCTTTTGTCACCCAGGAAACAACAAAAAAAAGTCGTTCAGGGTGAAACTGGGTGAAAAGAAGGGTGAGGCATGAGGGTCATGCTGTTTTGGGTCAAAAACTGCAGAACACTCAGCATAGTGTGGGCAGGGGTGCTCGTAAATGACCCACCATGGAATGGGCGAATGCACTGAAAGACTCCCCCAAAAAATTCACTGAATTTCAGCATGGTCTCTCAAAACAATACTAGCTGGTACACTGATGACAATGGGTTCCTAGAACACTTACCTAGCAGGGGAAGTCTATACTACAAGGGATCCACCCTTCAAAAATTAATTGTTTTTTTGAGGGGGGTCCTCCCCTCATACTTACTGAACAAATGAATAAATATTTGATTGTAAGTCACTTTGTGAAGAACACTCCACTCCCCCTCCCCATCATTTCACAGATACCAATCAAGGGGGCCAAAAGTTTTCTTAAAACCCACCAGAAAAAGAAAAATAAAAAGCCTACCATTCCAGGTGGGTTTTCTGATGTTTCTCCTTTCTGGAGAAACAGTCTATTTCCAGCTTGAAGCAAGGCATAATGCTGCTTCAAGTAACAGTAGTTTCACTTAATAAGCAAGAAACCTCCTACAATCTAAAACTGTTGTCTACGTAAAGGTTAGGTGTTCAGGGCTTGAACCAAATTAGAGAAAACAGATTCAATCACTCAGGTTCAATTTCTGCATGTAAAATGCTGACTTAATATCTAGTAGAACAATTCTGGTTTTACAATACTTTCTAAACACTACCACAAAAGACTGTTTATTCAAAGCAGTTTACATTGAATTGACTTATTCTAAAACCAAAGAACATCTCACCAAATATGGGAAGTCTTCCCCAAGCCAGAAGGTGACGACACATTCCCATCCAACATGAGACATAGGCTTCCCTAACAGCACTTACAGGGCTTGTGGCTTTGGATGTCCCCTCATGCTTACACACACATATTTCTCCTCAGATGACTGAGTTTTTATTTACAGATGGTATTATGATAAGCTAAAATTCTTCTGGGCTCTACCATTTTATGACATAGTCTTCAATGTTAAGAAGCTTGTATAATGTCTGTGTGTAATGTGGCTCTTTTCAACAGAAACTCGCTTCCTCTGAAAGAAGCACTTGGGCAAAGTAGAAATGATTCTACTAACCTCTAAACTGAAAAACTTCACTATGATATAAGAAATGAACATCTTCAGTACTGGCTCTACCAAATAGAACATGAACTAGTAAGATGTAGGTAGTAAGAACACACCTATATCAACTCGTATATAATTTCACTGTTAAGACCTACTTGCACTGAATGCCTGGAAATCGTGTGTATGGCTAAGGGTATCAGAAAAGTTAAGAAACTGGGGGTTCTGAACTAGGTAAATCCCAAGAAGTCAGGGTGACCACGTCCCTGCACTCCTCTGGCTTCCTGCTAATGGTGACATAACTAGAACAAATGGCAGAGGATCACAGAGAAAAGGGATCCCCCTTAAGAAGTGATAAGATCTGAGAGGTTTTCTCCTGTCCCTCCAGTGGTTCTTTTATTTTTTTAAATTCTGCCCTTGACTGACCATTAAGGTCACTGTGACATAACAGAGAGGACCTGCATGAGACCGATAGGCAGAAGTCAAATCTCAATTCTGCATTGCTCTACAGTGGCAAACCCTGAAAAATCAGGATAATAGCACTCTAATTTAATACTGTATTTAGCTGATGATCCTAAATAACACTTTGTCAGCTTTTGTGATCTAACACAAAACCACATGCCTTGTGATCTACCAGCTGGGCTGTGGTAATGCCCTTGACTTGAAGCTTAAAAGCTTTGTTTGGGACACAACTTTGATGTATTGTCTTTCATTTCAAACTGCAATGATTATCCCTGGATCTGGCATCACATAGAGTGCTACCCAAATTAGATTATGGTTAGTTAATAAGACTACCTAGCCCCTTTGGTGCTCCACTATGAATGCTGTTACTTTCAGCTTTGCTTGTTTGTGAGATCGAAAAGCCACGGCTGTTTAGTTTACAGGATACAGGGATAAGAACCATCTGCCTGGTCTGGTGTTTCTTTAATTAAAACTTTAATTACAGATATATCTCTGCACAGATACGTACAGTCTATCAGCTCCTGTTCTTAATTACCTGTGCTAATGAGAAATGAAAAGAGAGTTAATGTTTGCTGAGTGTCTACTATGTGCAAGAACTTCTGTCAGGTGCTTCAAGGTGAGCCAGAGCAGGTAAAAGAAAGAGTCAAACTTTGGCCAAGTTTCAGTCTTCTCCACCAGTCCTCTTCCCACCATTATGAAAGAGTGATAAAGTCAAATGTTTCTCCTTTGGAAAAATGAAGGGCTTAGAGGGGTAAGTACTCAAAAGGAGCCACAGAGAGAGAAAAAGGATGGAATGCTCAAGCCCGAACACAAGTTTCGGGGCTGGTGTAGGTGCTGATATACCATGTGGCTTACTTCTGAACCCACCAAAAGATGTGTGTGGTAAGTGTGAAATCTCATCCTATGATTCTGAGGATTCTGAGCCTGTCACACAGTGTCATAGTAACCACAGCCACAGTTTCCCAGGGAAACAATAACCACAAATGAGAACAAACAGAAGATGGTGCCGTTATTTCCTGACTGTGCAGCAATACTGCTGCTGACTTCTCCTTCATTAACTCCTTTTCTGGCTAGGTCAGATTTTCATTGAGGACTGACAAAAATATCTTTCCATACCTTCAGCATGTGTTTCTTATTCTCCTCTAAAGCCTCAAGCACAGTTAAGCACCATTAGAACAGACTCATGGGGAAGCCCGCTCGGTGGTGCTAAGGCCAAGATGATGGAGTCTAGGGCACCCAAGGCTTGCCACCTTTCATACAGAAGAGGCCCTCTGCTTGTCCACAGAATCACCCTAACCTCATATCAACTGTTTCCATGAAAGTGGGGCCTGCCAAACAAAAAAAGACTTTGACTATTTCTTCAAGATTTCTAGAGGCAGACAGTTCATTGCAGGCAGCTGTCACACTGACCCTGCTCTCCTCTCCAACTCTCACTCAGTTAAGGTGACAGAGGAGAAAAAAGCATCAAGTCTGACTGGCAGCAGGCACCCAAGAAAGGATGTTCCCTCTCAGGAGTGGGTTCCTCATCATCAAAAATGAGGGATCCAACCCAGATGATCTCAGACCTTCCAGCTCTAAAATCTATGGAGCAGATATGCTAAAAGCCAGAATGTAAGTTGTCCCTAGAGTGGTCCAAGTCTATCTTACTGCCTAACATTCTATACTGCTCCGTGACTGAAACCTGATGTTTCTCAGCTTCTCTAAATCCCAATGCTAAATTATCTAAGTTTTTTGAGACAAACCACCCAAGTTAGGATCGATGATCACAAACAAAATCTGACAACTTTCAGGTTAATGAGGGGTAGTGCTTAGTCCTCTGAAAGACAGACACTAAGATAAATTAAAAGTGTCCATTAAACACCTACTGTGTGCTGGCACCTGGAGGATTTCAAATACTTCACAGTCTAATGACAGACACATTGTAAATATCTGGTAGATAGATAGAAGAAAGAGAAAATAAGGGAAGATAAACTATGAAGGAGAAAAGAGGAAAAGGGAATGAAAAAAAACACATAAAAGAAAGGAGAAGAAAAAATAAAAGTGAAAAAAAGAGGGAAAAAAACAAGCATAGTTATCTCCTTCATTTAACTCTATAACTAAATTCAAACCTGGTTTCTGAGATGGTCAAGTGCTCACTCATAGAAGACGTTATTCAGAGTGGGTGCTTCTACAGAAAGGGTGCTAACAATTGTTGGTTGAACAACTAAATTGGCCTACAAAGACCTATTATAACCTACAATGTAGTCAACTACAGAATTAATAACACTGGCCCACATTCCAGAAGCACACATCTGTAGCAAGTTACTTTACATATTGTTTCTTGTTTTTAAAATAAAATTCCTGTATTTCTGAGCCTATCAATCAATGGTTTCCTGCTAGAACAACAAAATCAGAGTCTTGGAGAAGGGCAAGGTTTTTTTGTTTTTGTTTTTTTGAGTTGGAGTCTCATTCTGTCGCCCAGACTGGAGTGCAGTGGCACGCTCCCGACCACCGCAGCCTCAACCTGCTGGGCTCTGGCAATCCTTCCATCTCAGCCTTCCAAGTAGCCAGAACTACAGGCGCACGCTACCACACCTGGCTGATTTTTGATTTATTGTAGAGATGAGGTCTCACCAAGTTGCCCAGGCAGGTCACGAACCTGCGGGCTTAGGCAATCCACTCACCTCAGCCTCCCAAGGCGCAAGATTAAAGACTGAGCCCAGCTACGGCAAGTATTTTTAAAAATACAGATTTTTTTCAAAGCTGTGTAAGTGATTCTGGTTGTGGAATCCAGATTCTGGATGGATTATGGGTTATGGAGTCTCTACAAGTGCCAGCTACAGGACAAAGCCTTCCTGGTAATGGTGACGAACTGCTGGAGGCAGCTATGTGGTATAAAGCCTAACTAGGTTAGAGGTGCTGTTACATTAAAAGGTCTGATGGCTAAGGAATGCCTCGCATACAGCTGAGCTCCTCACAACCAAAATGGCAGAACCATTGCTTATGGGTGGTTCAACCAGATTCGCAGCTCACTGCAAGGCACTGTGCTGTGAGAGGAGCAGCACCTGGATTTAAGTGCCCATGCAGGATTTTACCTGGGTAAGAAGAGCCTGGGAGAGTTTATCTAACCTATCTGAGCATCAGAATTCTCAAGTGCAAAATGGGTTTAACACAGCACCAATTTGGATGATTAAAATGCGTGGGAAACATTGGGATGAAAATGACACGTGCTCTTACACACAAGGGAAAGGCAGTGACATCCCTTCTGCCCTACTCAGGAGGACAGTGAGGCCTCGCACAGCTGGGTAAAACCCTCTGAACAGTTCAACACTTCTGACTCCTTGAAAGCCAGCTAGGCAGCTTACAGAGGGTAAGAGAGAACGAGAAAACTAAATAGGTAAGAGGCGGGTCTCTCCCTCAGGTCTCTTTCCTTGTGCATCCAGAGCCAAAAACAGCTAAAACGAAAGAACCTATCAGCAAAGGGTTGAAGAGCTCTTCATGATCTAAACTTTTCATTCTGAGAGATTAAAAACCCAGATTTAACTTTACACACCTGTACCGGCATCTGTTTTAGAGGTGCTTAATTGCCATAAACTATTCAGGTCCTCTCTCTAGGCATATAAGGTTCTCTAAGTCAATGTTAGAGACTAAGGGGAATTTTTTAAAGTACAGTACCCTGTAAGGTGTGAGTCCCACTCCCAGGTTGTTCCAGGTGTTCAGGACCAGCCACACTACGTGGCAGGTACTGCCCCAAGTACTTTGCATACTCAATTCGGCTAAAGCTCACCATGATCCTTTGAGTGGGTGCTATTATTACTACCCCAACCTAAAGAGGGGGAGACTCAAGCACAAAGAGGTTAGGTCATTTGCTGTGGTCAGACCACTTACAAGAGGTCAAGGTGGGATCTGAACCAAGGCAGCCTGACTGCAGAGCACAGGGTCCTGCCATTCACCACGGGGTTCACTACCACTACCTCTCAGCACGACGGTTATGACTGCCAACAGCACAGCCATAGGATGAGGTTCAGTTTCAAAAGTACCCTTCTTCTGAGTTCCCAGTGTGTCTGTTTCATTTATTCTCCCAAAAACAACCCTAAAAAGCAAGTAGGAGACACACAAGTATCTACATTTCACAGAGGATAAAACAGAAGTAGCATCAATGAAATGTTTTACAAACTCTTATATTTTAAACCAAACAACTAATTTCACTGTTTTTATACCAAAAGAAAGTCTTCTGAAGTCTTTCTGGAGTATTTCAGTTCTGTGTGACTACCTTAACAGATACCAATGACATATCCAGAGACCTAGTTCAAAGTAGGTTTTCTAAGCAGAAAAAAGTTTTCTCAATAAATCATGTTTACAAAAACAGTATCCATGAGACTTACAAGCTCCTAGAAACCCCAAATACTAGCCAAATAAGAAATGTCCACTGAAAATAAGTAATCAGCATGTCCATGCACTAGCTCTCTTAGAAAAATTAGGTTATTTTTTAATGTATTAAGCAGAAAATTTAAAGAAAGTCTAATTGATCTAATTACAAAATATGACAATAAAAACATTTCTCAGCTGCACCTATTTATGTCTCCAGCTCCTGTTAGACTCATGAATAAAGTAGTGTCTACCTCAAAAGTAGATGGGGGTCCCAGGGGAGCCCATTCTGTCAACAGGGAGTTGTAACTCTCCTGGGGTCCATCCACCAGCTCATCCCTCAGAGTCAGCTGATATGGGGCTGCTTGAGCAAGAGGAATGGAGCCGACAGCAGCTGTGGCCCTTGCATGTACCATCCACTGAGCTGGACACCATTCCTTTAGTGCTGGGAGGACATGGCATCAAAGGAGCAAGCCAAGGACAAACCTAAGGCAATAAAAGGTCTTTGGGGAACTGGAAAACATTCCAGCATACCTGCAAATGGCATGATTTTTAAAAAAAACCTTAGGCTGGGCTTGGTGACTCAGCCTGTAATCCCAGCAATTTGGGAGGTCAAGGGGAGTGGATTGCCTGAGCCCACAGGTTCGAGACCCGCCCAGGCAACTTGGTGAGATCTCGTCTCTACAATAAATCAAAAACTAGCCAGGTGTAGTAGCATGCGCCTGTAGTTCCCGCTACTTGGAAGGCTGAGGCGCAAGGATCCCCGGAGCCCAGCAGGTCAAGGCTACGATGGCTGGGAGAGTGCCACTGCCCTCTAGCCTGGGTGACAGAGTGAGACTCTGACTCAAAAAAAAAAAAGCCTTAAAATTCAAGGAACGGCAAGTAAGATGCTCCTGACTAATGGGACATTTATAATCACAGGGGCTTTATAATCATAAGATGTTTTACCTATACTGATTTGTACTTCTCAACTCTGATATTTTGCAATTCTGTCAAAAGAAAAATTATCCAACAGGTCAAAGGCAGCTTTCCAGGCATGTAAGTATAATAGGCAAAAACAAGTTCGTGAGACTGAACAAGTGTTCAGAAGAGTTCCTATCGCCAGTGAACAGCTAACCACGACTAATTTTAATTTGTGGTTCTAATGAATGATATAAACTTTTATAGGTATCAACAAAGCTCAGAGAGGACTTAAATCCATTTCAGTGCTCATTTAGCAGCTTCAGCTGTGTGCAATTAAAACATCAGCATTAAATGTTAGAGAATAAAATAATGAGACACTTAAAAAGTAATCTGTGCTTCAGTGGGCCATGCTGAGAGAATTCAAGTAATTTTTTTTTTTTTTAAGAACATGATTTCTTAGGAATATCTTGCCAGTTCAAAGAATTAACTCAAGTTTGATTTTTATTTTTTGACTTTGGTTTGTTATGCTTTTGATAAGGAATTTTCTGAAAAGAGAAATACAATTAAAAAATGTATTGTTTGAAAAACAGTTACAAAATAGCATGTGACATATATCAGTCTGGTATATATGGACCACTAAAGCTGACTGACCAGGTTTCAGCAGAGACAAAAGTACATTTTTTGGGTCATGTTAAAATTGTTGCTTGTTCTTAACTTCAACCTTAAAAAAATGAAATAAAATATTAAAGCAGAGAAAAAGGTGAATTTTGGTAATGAGATAACTTTTATATTATTCTAGCCCTTAAATGAAATTAAAATAAAAAGTCTAAGCTTTTTCTCCCCAAAATACTTCAGAATGTAAAATATAATCTGAGGTTGTAAAACGTGGCAGCCGAGAGTAATAAACTCAAGTTGCTACCATTTCTGAAAGGAAGACAAGTTACTTTGCACAGGAAGGAGTGTGTGGTGACAGTGAGGAGTGCGTGTGCACGCCCACGTGTGTGAAGGTATGGGGCAGTGGTGTGGGCATAGAGGAGACAGTCTGGGTGTCTGGGGGTATGTGAGTTATATGTAAAGACCAAGTTAATTCAGCTTTTGCAAAACATGAATAGAAAAGGAAATATACTGTATGGGGAAATGCACTCATTAAATTAAATTTTAAAAGGATGAAAACACAGATTATACTTTATTTTAAAAACTGAAATGAATTTTAATACAGAAAATGAAGACAGCATTTTGCAAATTTATCACTCAAAGGGGTATCTCTATTTGAGGAAATCAGCGTGTTACACTTTGAGAGATGAAATGTTACAGCTTGTACACCAAAATTAAAAAATGAAATTAAATTAAAAAATGAAATGGTTACCAAGGTAATGCAGGTCAGGGGATCAAAGGTGAAGGGTCACACATTATTAAAAAGAAATCCAAAAGGACGGCTGCATCATGATCTCTGCAAAACAAAGGAGCTCCAGTAAGTAAAGCTGATATCTCTGAGAATTCAAAAATCAAGCTCTTGAAAAGACGACTCCACTGTCATTGAACACGACCATTCCTGATACCGTGTAGAGTCATTTATACTTAGGTTCAAAACCACATTTTAATTACCTGTTACCAATAAAATTTCTGTAAAAATTTGACCATTCAAACATTAAATTTCAAGTGACTGGGAAGTACCGATATTTCAATTTGACCTCACAACCTGTTTTCTGGAAATGACAGTGTTTGATAAGTTTCCAACATATCAGAAATCTAATTTGGTCACAGCATGGTAAGTTTTTTTTCCACTCCTCAAGGAATGAGTTCCAAAATTGAGTTTTTGCAAATTTGTTTCATTTGAAGTAGCAGCATAAAATTTCCATTATTGGAACATTTAGTATAACAATGTTCTAGAAGACAGCAATAAAGTGATACATGATAAAATAAACTGTGTAACTATATCTATTGAGATCTGTTCTCACATTCAACTTTCACTGCACAGGGAAAAAAAGATATTTTAAGCCAAATAACTTGCTAGTTCTACTGGAATTACAAAAAATTAATAGAAGCTTGACACAAGAAATATCTACAAAGGAAAAGTATTTGACAGGCTCTATTTCTTCAACAAATATTACTTACTCACTTTCCCCATTAACAAACAAAAGTAGGGTTTTTTTAAAAGGATAAAAAGAGCTAAAGTTTTGTTTCAAAATATGAAACTACCACCTAAATCATGATAAAATTAAATCCACAGCAATAGTAAGCACAATAATTAATAATTATAATAAATTATTTCAATATTCATTTCACTAGTGAAAGTATCCTAATACAATAATCTGCAGTGTCTCCTCTCTGAAAACTAAGCTTTAGCAGGCCTTGTTCCCTGATGTCAGGATCCAGATTCCTTACCAGTCAGCAGATTCTAAAAAGCAATGTCAACAGTGGCCTGCCATACAAGAGTGGAGGGGAGCAAGAGGTAAAAAGAACTGAGGGGAGCTTCCCCTCTTTTCACAAGAGTTCTCACCTGCCACTCCTCCTTTCTCCTACTTCTGCTTCAGCCACAATGTCTAACATTTGAGCTAACCTTGTTAAAATCAAATTACAAAGGTACTTATATATTAATATATAGACAACTGTCCATAGGATTTTATTAAAAGTAACAGGATATTCTTTCTAGTGACTTTATGGCAATCAATAAACAAACCCTATATATGCTAGGGTTTTTTTCCCTCTGATTAGGTTTTGTTACAGTGACTTGCAGAACTCATGCACTGGATCCCAGTGTGTTAGTGCCTCAAGGCCACATCTCCAAAAGCACGGACTTGTTTAAGTTGCATAGCTACGGAAAAGTAAACTAGCATTTCATTTCTTTGGAATGCTTATCTCACATAAAGTCTGTCGCATATGTGTTTGTTGCTGGGAGGCATGCAAGCAATTCTGAACACTATAGAAGGAATCAATACCCCATCAAAACAATGCATACGTTGTTTTAGTAGGATCATTATTTAGACCATTTCAGCAAGTTTCTAACAAGAGGCAAGAAGCCTGCAGTGTAATGTTGACCAAACCTTGTTTGCCAAAATTATTTTGTATTACAAAGGAGAAAATATCAGCCCCATTCTGATCCACTATCTCTATTTACTCCCTTCATTATCAAAACGGGTATTAAATAACAATCTCTTCTTGACAATAAGATAAAGTACCTATAGTTACTTTTTTAAAATCTTGTAAATCATTTTTAAAATTCACCAATTCACAAAAAAATGTTAGCCTAAATTTTCCACCAGTTTAATCTCTGCCAGAAGTTTCAGACACCAGACTACTTGCATATGATGTAAGCACCAAGCAATGAGGAACTGCTCTTTGAGTACCTGAATATTACAACCAACCAAATTCCCACATGGGAATGAAGTCAATCTCCCCACCTAAATATTTAGTTCTGACAAAATGGCTTAGAATGAAATCGTGCCAATTACGGTAACATTTTAGGTGATTCCAAAAATATCTGTAAGGATTTTATCTAAAGTTTTTTAAATGAGTTTGCTATTTGAGGAGGGGAAGGTAAAGGCTACTAGGAGTTCGTTCACATTATCCCTCATAGTCAAGGAACCTGGAATATAATTCAGTAAGTAAAAATGAAGTATAGATGCTATTGGGGGCAATGCAACCCTAGGGAGCAACTGGTTCCACTTAAAAACAGCAAAGAGCTGACTGTCAGAGTCCCATCTGTTTGCTGAGGTAAATATATGGGCTACACATCTTTTTTCCCACAGAAACAACACTGTAAAGAGCAAATGTAGTTGACAACTGTCTAGTCTGAAAACTGTTGAAGTGACAGTTCTGTTATGAATTCTTAGAGGTTACTGGGTCTGAGTAGTGTTTTACCCCCATCGAAGGACTGTTTCACTACCTAACTTTGGATACAAAGCACACTCTTTGGGACCTCCTAACCTCATTCCCAGGTCCCCAACAGCCATGCCTCATGACCCCAAATTGTTCATCTTCCCTTCTCCTCCAGGAGCCTCCCTTTTCCTCATAAGGCCCACAGTCAGCTAATGACTATGAATGGACTAAATTAATACACAGCAGTACATTAACAAACT
Source organism: Carlito syrichta (assembly GCF_000164805.1). Taxonomy (NCBI): domain Eukaryota; kingdom Metazoa; phylum Chordata; class Mammalia; order Primates; family Tarsiidae; genus Carlito; species Carlito syrichta. The sequence goes on from NW_007246020.1 coordinate 517,786, forward strand.
GAGGGGCTTCCATTAATCCCAAACAAGGCCTTCAACTGGCAGAACTACAGGGTGTTTTTGCACCAAAGGTTACATAAAGAAGGCTAGTCTTCCCCAGGTGAACTGGTTAAATTACAGCTTGTCTCTTTCTGTAACTGGTAACTGCATTAAACAGGAAATGCTCAAAGATCTAACCAAACTCCCAAACCTCATGAGTATCCTTAATCTAAAACTGAGAAACTTGGCCGGGCTTGGTGGCTCAGCCTATAATCCCAGAACTTTGGGAGGCTGAGGCAAGTGGATTGCCTGAGACCATGGGTTCAAAACCAGCCCGAGCAACTTGGCGAGACCTCATCTCTACAATAAATCAAAAATTAGCCAGGCATGGTAGTGCGCGCCTATAGTTCCAGCTACTTGGAAGGCTGAGGCGGAAGGATCAACAGACCCCAGCAGGTGGACCCTGGAATGGCTGTGAGCTTGCCGCTGCACTACAGCCTGCCTGGGTGATGGAGTGAGACTCCAACTCAAAAAAAGAAAAACAAAAAAAAAATTAACTGAGAAACTCCTCTGTACTACCATATCTGTGAGTTATACGGCTGAAAGAAAAAACATACCAAAGCTTCACTTTCACAAAGTCCTCAAGTCATCAGAGTTCTAACAATATTTTTCTAGGGAAATTCTCACCCATATTAAGCTCTAACTATCTGGACAATATTCTTTAGGGTTACCTTTTCCAACAAACTCAATTTGTACTCTTATGTTTAAAATCTTTATCCCTCACCAAGGAGAATTTATAAGCACAGGAAACTTGTTCTCTCCACAACTAAACAGACATAGAGCAAAGAATGTCATTTCTAATAAGATTACATCATGACAGAAAGGCTGCCATTTTCATCTCAAGCATATTACTTTCAAAACAAAATACACAGAAGAACTGGAAAATAAATGAAAACTAAAGAGCTCAGAAAATTCAGAGTCAAGGAAGCTAGAAGGAGACAATCGGAGAAACCCATTAAAATAAAACCCTATACATGTTACTAACTCTTCACAAAGTGGCTATTAACTCAACAATATATAATGCTTTTTGCAGCAGAAACTAACTTCAGCAAGCATATTCAGCAATTAAAAGGAAATACCCAGCCAAAAGCTGGTTACAGTGATAGGGCAAAATGTATTATTTTTTAATCTATAAATATAAGTAAACAAATCACTAGCATGCCATTCAATAAAATAGACAATTCACTACAATAAAATGCACTTGAGCTAAGTATCCCCCTCCAGTTAAGTGGGGATTTCATGTAAATTTTTCCAGCATAGTAGAAATGCCATTTACTGAAAAACTAAAGAAAAGCTAAGCATCTGGTTGTCGTGTCTGTGGCTCATGCATGAGTGGCCCAGTAGGAGCCTTCCTTCTTCCTTTCCCACTTCTGCCAGCAGCTGCCATGTCCACCCCTTTTCCAATTTTCCGAAAATACATTTCCTGTCAAACTTTTCCAAGATGGTCTGTTCAGAGATATTTATCTGTTTCTCAAAACTTTCTATATTAATATTATGGCAACCTATGAAGGTCTGACAATTAAGTTCACAAACTTGCCACTGTGCACTTAAGTTGGCAACACTGTACAAACAACTCGGCAAGGTTTCATAACCTTGGTGTATCAGTGTTTCACAGCTGTGTGTCCGTGTTGATGTGTGAAGGTGTCTTGCTGGGTGGTGTTCACTGTTGTTGCATGTTGTGTGCTGTCACAAGAATGTCAGAACTTGAATTCGAACAAGGAACAAACATTAAATTTCCCATTAAACTTGGCAAGAGTGGAAGTGAAATCAGGGACATGTTGGTTCAAGTTCACGCGGATAAGGCCATGAAGAAAATGATAAAGCCTCATTGGTGAAGAAAGGTTAGGATGGCTAATAATGAGCAGCACTGATGAAAACATGGCAAAATTTTACCAAACTGTACATCATAATCATCAGCTGACTGTGAGAAGCATAGCAGACCAAATACACATTGATAAAGAAACAAGTGAATCTTAACTAAAAATCTTGACATGAGAAAGGTGTGTGCACAATGGTCCCAAAGGAGCTCTTGCATCATGACAATGCACCAGCTAACACAGCCCTGCCTGGAGGAAGTTTTCAGCCAGGAAACGAATAACTATATTGAAATACCCTCCCTACTCACCTGACCTGGCTGGCCCCCAATGACTTTTTTATTTACCTAAAAACAAAAGAAATATTGAAACGAAGACATTTTCATGACATTCAGGACATCAAGGGTAATAATAACAAGAGTTCTAGTGGTCATGCCAGAAAATGAGTTCCAAAATTGCTTGGACAGGGAGACTAGGCACTGGTGTTGGTGCTTGCTTCCCAAGGGAAGTATTTTAAAAGTGGCCATAGTGATATTCAGCAATGAGGTATGTAGTACTTTTTCTAGGATGAGTTCACAAACTTAATTGTCATACCATGTATACCTACAATCATCATATTATTTCCACTATATACCTCAAAAAGAAAACAAAAGCTAAAAACTACCAGATAGGCCGGGTTTGGTGGTTCAGACTGTAATCCCAGAGCGTTGGGAGGCCAAGGCGAGTGGACTGCCTGAGCCTGTGGGTTCAAGACCAGCCCAGGTAACTTTGTGAGACCTCGTCTCTACAGCAAATCAAAAATTAGCCAGGCATGGTAGCACGCACCTGTAGTTCCAGCCACTTGGTAGGCGAGGGGTAAGGATTGCTGGAGCCCAGCAGGCTGACACTGAAGTAACTGTGAGAGTGCCACTGCATTCCAGCCTGGGTGACGGAGTAAGACTCCAACTCAAAAAAAAAAAAACTACAAGATTAATGCCTTTCTACTTAGCATCTTATTCTCACCAATGTAACTTTTTTCCCTAATAACATCAAAATTTCACAAAAGGATGAGAAGAGTGGGAAGAAGGAATTGCAAAAGGCACTAAGAAACCCAAGTGATGAGTATGCTCGTGCCCATAGTGTGGATCTTGTTGTGCAGTGTACATGTATGTATGTATACTTGTAAAACGTACACAAGAAGGCCCAACTTACTGTATGCCAATGACATCTAAATAAAGCTGTTTAGGAATGGCAGGTGGGAAGCGCAAGACAGGGACTACCCTCTCCCTGCGTGCTGTGGCTGCCCACAGAGGGGAAGCTGAGAGACCATGGGAAAGCCAGCAGGAACCACCATGCCTAAGCAGCCTGCTGTCTTCTATAATCCCTAATGTCAACAAAATACATAATAAACAAGCAGGGCATGGTGGCTCACACTTGTAATCCCAGCACTTTGGGAGGCTAAGGTAGGAGCATCACTTCAGTGCAAAAGTTCAAGACCAGCCTAGGCAACAGAGTGAAACCTTGTCTCTACAAGAAATCAAAAAATTAGCTAGGCATGGTGGCACACATCTGTAGTCCCAGCTACTTGGGAGGCTGAGCTGGAAAGATCATCTGACCCCAGGTGGTCAAGGTTGCAGTGAGCTGTGATCGTGCCACTGCACTCCAGCCTGGGCAGCAGAGTGAGACCCTGACTCAATAAATAAACAAACAAACACATATTTGCTACATATTTAAAACATTTGGTACGGATTACTAATTTTCATATTAGCCACAAACCTGAAATTACCATATTTCTAAATTGAAAGTCAGGACACAGCCTTACATCATTTCTCTAAGAAGAGACTATGTGAAATCAGCTTTAGATCAACTCATAGCTTTGCAACCAATATGCTCATACACAACAAAGACCTACATTTTTTCTTCAGATTGGCCTGCTGCATTTGTACTGATCTGACCTATTCACAGCCAAGATCTACTCCTTTCTAAAGCTACCCCACCTGGGAAAGAGAATCCTAAAATATAATCCAAATGTCTCCCCAATACAAATCTATAATAAATAAAACAGAAGGGAGACTTACTCACTCCTGTTGACTTTGTGCCCACATGACTTGTTTTTAAGTTCACTAGACGTGCGCACAGTGGTGTTCCCTTTCATCTTCCTACTGACCTCCTGCAAGACAGTCTGGATCATCATGACTCTAACATTCCCATTTCCTCTATTTATTGATTCTCAAACTTCAGACTAAGAATCTAAACACCATCACTTGCACAAATAGTTTTCTAAATCCTATACTTAAGAGATTATAATTTAGGACACCAAAGAAACGGCTAAGGAATCTTCTTGGTAAATCTCCCAGGTGAGTTTGATCACAGTCTACAATCCCCACTTTAAGAAATATTGTCCAGGTGGGTCCAACCCCATCCACCAGTCCCAACACATACACACTCATCTCATGCAGGCACCAGGTCACAGAAGCCAAAGGTGCGAAAATGTAAATTAAGAAACAAATTCAAAATGGTACAGTTTCAGCTAGTCCTCCCTCCCACAACTATTAAAAATATTTAGATGCCAACAGATACCTAAAAAGTCTTTAAGCCGGGCTCAGTGGCTCAGCCTGTAATCCCAGCGCTTTGGGAGGCTGAGGTGAGT